>NW_009951794.1:710993-729131 GCF_000747805.2 Chaetura pelagica | reverse complement strand
TTACTCCCTGAGGAGCTTGTGCTTGCCCTGGGTTGCACAGCTGGTCTGACTCTGGTACCTCTTCCAGCTCCAGTATCTCCCCCCACATTGCAGGCCGTTGGTACCCAGTGGGTACTGCTCTTCACACTTGCTTTGGGTTCCCCGTGAATATTCATGTCATGGCATGTTTTGTGTTCATGGTAAATGAGGGCTCTGTATCAGCTGTAGGTTCTGAGGGAAAGGGCAGACGTGGCTTTATTCGCTTCGGATAAATTCTTGGCGTTTCTTGTAACTCCCAAATCTCTGTGTGTGGCCTGAACTTGTGTATTAGGTCCTACTTAGCCTGAAGTTGTGTAGTAGGGTAGTGGCCACACTGTCCCAAAACTTTCTGAAACCAAACAAAACAGCAACTTTCCGTCTTGTCTTTCTGTGTTGCTGCTACAGTCTCATCTCCTGCCCCAACACTCTCATCCCATGCCCTTTCACATTGCAATTCCCAGATGAGAGCAATCCAAAAGCAGTGGAGTCTGGGGAGAGAAATGCTGAATACGTGTTCAAAAATACCATTACAATTTGTAATTCCTCCTTCTTACTGAAAAGGTGTGGGGATGTGTTCTCAGAGCTATGGCCACTCTGAAGGTCTCTTCTGTGGTCTGCAGCTGAGCACTTCTGCTCCACAGCAGAGCTCAAGTCTGTGCACTACTTAATATAAGACTTTGTTTTTCATGGATGTTTTACAGGCCAGGTTATGGAGCTGGTTTCAATGTTCTGGGGCTTTATTTCAATGAGGGTTAAAAAATATCATTCTAGCAGCATCCTGGGAATGGTAGATGGTGTCTTTTGGAGTGACCACAGCCCAGACACTGCAGTCTAAGGAAGGGTGTCCCTATATGTGCCAGGCAGTTCCTGCAGGTATTCCTTGTTTATAGATGACACCCACAAAGCTGATGCCATCCTTTGTCTACCAGACTTTGGCTACCGTCCATATCTGACACTGTTGTATCTTTAAACCAATTTTTCTTTACACCTTTAAGCACCAGAGCCTTGTGAATTGAACAACTCCCTGTATGATCTGTCCTAGAAATCTCCTAATTTCTTCTGTATCTTATTATCTTTGCTATAGATCAATGCTATTATTTATACAGAGGAGATCAAGCTGTTATTATCATTTTCTTCAAAAAGCTGCAAGAAACTCCTGTGATCTGGCCAGTAATAAACTTTCTAGCCAAAATATATGACCAAACATAGCCTGTAAATCCTTTTTAGTGGGTTATAAAGTCCAGCTCAGCTGGTGGCAATTACTATCTGATATGTACCCTGAGTAGAACATAATTATACTTGTCACCAAGTGGCATTGTGTAAATTACTCTTTAATTGCTACACATCAAATCAGCAGCTACCAGGTCATTTTTTTTTGGTGAAGATAAAGAGTTCCAGTATTAGTTTCATCCCTCTGGCATCTGCCTTCACCCAATTTCTCATTTGTTCTCTTTAGTGCTCAAGTTGTAATTTTATGTGATGAAACATTTTAACATAGTTGGCATTTGTGCTGTAAACCCTCTGTTGGCCTTAGATATGGTGGTGGAGAGTTTAATGTTAAAAAATGTAGGGAGTAAGATAGGAGATAGCCCATTAAGTACTGCTGTCAAGAGAATTACTGTGTATCATCTGGGGCCAAAGCCTCTGTTCAGGCTGGTACATTGAGGAAACAGAGGCCACGAAAGGAGCAGAGGAATTCAACCCTTTCTCATTATTTAATTGGGCTACAGTTCTGTTGTGTTGGGTTTTTTTGTTTGTTTTTTACTCTAGTATGGGATAGATAACTGCATGTGAGCACTACTAGTGTGGATGCACTTGAGCCCTCTTAACCTTTGGTAAGTGAGGAGTGAGCAGAGGGGAGGAAAAATCTGATCGCTGCTGTGTAAAGCTGTTTATCTTGTCTGGGAACATCTGGAGACCAGGCCTTGGATGAGACTGCTTCATTTGGCTGCATTCCCACGTACTGGCTGCCTTTGAGATGGATTGACACATATCCTGGTTGCTCCTACTGCTGAGGCTGGGGCAGGTGTGCTTGTGGTCTGTGCAGTGCCTGCTCTTGGTGCCCAGGGAGCCTTCCTCAGCCCCACCCTGCAGCAGCAGCTCTGAGCCTTTCTCACCCCAGATAGCCTTGCCTGCTTTCCCCCTGGATGCTGATGGGTGGAGAAGCCATTCCCAGAGCCATTCCATTGTATGGGGCTGGGGCAAAACCCACACATGGAGCGACAATGTGAGGGGTGTGTATGTTACACAGCACTTGCTGCAGGGCTTGTTTTGCCTGAAATGGGGGCTCTGTGCCCCCCTCTTTTGAGGCACAGAGCAGACCATCCTGGTCAGTAGCACGAATGGCTGCTGGAGTGAAGTGTTTGCTTTCCTTGTGAGCTGCCCCTCTCTCTATTGCTGACACCAGATCCCCTTTGGCAGAGAAGTCTGCAAGGAGCAGCCAGGGCCAGCAGCCAGCCTGCCCTGCTTTTACATTCCAGGACTGTAATTTGTAAAGCAGTTTATGCCATGAATGTGGACAGACTTCAGAATAACAGAAGGAATATTTCCAGTTAGAGAGCACCTCAGCGCTGTGCTTACATGAAGCCTTTTCAGCCTCCTGTCTCAGGGAGCAGGGATTGTGGCCGGAACAAACCTTCCTATCCAGGGAAGGTGCTGCTGCCCTGGCCCAGAGCTCAGGCAGTAAATTCAAAGTGTTATTAATTCAAAGTGTGTGTAGTTGGATCTTATAATCAACATAAAAGTGCAGTTGAAATCCAACTTCACAAATTCCTTGCGGTCTGTGAGCCTCCCATCCCAGGGTTTTGCTTTGGGTCCTTTCTGGTGTTTCTTCCTCCAAGAAGTGGTGACCTGATGGAGGAAACACTGAGGAAAACCCTCAGTGGCCTTTTTAGGATTTCTCTTTGTCTCTCTTGTTGTGTTTGTGAGCTAATCTGTGTGACTGGAGGGGCTAGAAACTTAATGGTGTATTTTTTTTTTTTTTAAAGAAAGACAGGTTTTCCAACAGTACAGGGATTTGGGAAACCAGAGCTTTAAATAAATAAATAAGTATAAAAAACACTCTACATCTGAGATTTGGTAGAAAACTGTGGGATTGGGTGGCACAAAGTCCTGTTGTAATCCTGATAGGGCAATGACAGATCTGCTTTTGAAAGTCTTTGATTTACATCTCTATGGATTCATTATTTCTGCCCTGTGTTTCCACTAAATAACACAGATGGACTTTGACATTATTTTCCATATATCTGATTCATTGCAATCTCACTTGGAGTGCTATTTAAATGATTAATGTTATACAACACAGGGAAATTCAGGGCTGTGGCTCGTGTGGTTATAGCTGTAGATGTTTACTCTAGACACCCTACCTCTAAATGAAACCTCAGCACACTGTCTTAGTACACTGAAACCATGAAAACTGTTGCAGACTAACCACATGAATGTGCAGCGTTAATGAGAAGCCTTGGCAAGATCAGCACCTTTGATAATGAGCTGCTTCTATTGCCTGGTGGAAATAAAACACAATGAGGTTGATGGTTCCCAGCTCTGGTGGCTTTTTCTCACAGGAGGGTGATTTGCCATGGTGAGGCTCTTCCCACAGCCTCTGCTTCCTCCAAGGAAGCCCCTCCAAGTTTCACCAATCCAAACACATTGAAGCTGGTCACTTTATTTACCTTGTATGATCATACAGTCTACATCCAGAGACAAGGTTACATTTTTCTTCTGTTGACTCCTCTGTGCTAAGAGCTCCAGGATGGCACTGAACCTCCTGGAGCTGTAAGAGACATACATCTCTATAATTACATAAACCAGTTTTCTCAGAGTACCCCTTGAAAGGTTTCTCACTGTCATCAGTGACAAGTACCAATCTTTGAGCTCCCTTAGACTGGTGCCTTTCAAAACCTGCCACATTTTCCCTCCAGACTGCTGCCAGGGACTTCCTGACAAGTCAACACTTATTAAAACCTGATTTTTGTAACCTTCAGCTGCCAAAACTTGTCCTTAGGCTCAGTGAGGCTTTTGGGCGCTGGTTGCATGAGCTGGATTTTTACTCAAGGTAAATTTTGTTTCCCCAAAAGAATACTGACAGCTTCCTCCCATTTAGACATGGATGCAAGGAGTGTAATTACTGTGGGATGGTTGCCACAGAGGCTGGGTGCCACTTTTTTTGGTAAATATTTGTCAAATTAAATGTTGCATTTGCTTCTGCTGTTTTCTATGACCTTCTTTGTGGTCACATCCCCAAATACTTGAGCTAATGCATTTTCTGGCAAGAATGCCTTTGGGCAAAGATGCTGTGAGTGATTATTTGTAGGAAATGGATGTGTCAGTTTGCAAGAGTGAAAATTTTCATCAGAAATCCAGGTCTGGGAGTGTGTTTCATCCAGCTGGGGACCAGCAGCAATCCCATCTGACACTGGTGTCCTGTCCAAAAATCAGAGTGTACTTTAAAGAAGTATCTTGTTTAAATGAATCCAGTGGAAAAAATTATAACTGGGTCTTTTGCAAATCAGTAAAGGAGAAGAATGAAAATACATGGAATAAGTTATTGTCTTTTCTTCACTCTGAGGTGTGGCTGTGGCCACCTTGCACTTGCTGGTTATAGTTATTTTACACTACTTTGCCCACATATTTCTCCTGGATGCAAAGGAGCAGTGTCACAGGATGGACAGTTGGGTTCAGGATCCAGTGAACAGCATCATGATGATTGCTTTCCCAGTCTGTTTTATTACAGCAAATGAGGACTGTCTCAATGGCATGAATTCTTGGAACTTGTCATTTCTAATACAGTGTTAATATATCAGTTGCCCAGAGCATGAAGGTGACTGCTGTCTCTGTAGTGGTGCTAGCAAACTGTTCTCATATCTGGCCTTTTTTCTTCCCTATACTCATTAACTGTGGAGCAAAAGGTGTTGTGGGGCAAATACATTATGCTGTTAGTTCAATGAGTTTGGTGACTTCTGTTTCACAGTGCAGAGGAATTGATTTAGTGAAGATCATGAGAGGGAAAAGTGTGCTTGGTGGCTTAGTGCTTCAGCATAAGGTGCAGTTTCTTTTAAGACAAATCAATCCTACAGTCAGCCAGGTAAGTCTGTGTTGATGATTTCCCTTCAAGTTTTCATCATCTCAAAAGTTACTCATTCCAGTGCAACCATGTTGATATGTTTCAACTGAGAGCAGCAAAGGAAAAGCTGTTCTTAGTAAATGCTGGATAAAAGAACCACTGGTTGGTTGTATTTATGTACTAGGGCTTGAGGTTTGTGTGAGTCTCTGCCTGCCACTTGCATTTAAAGCTGGTATGAGATGCTTATGATGGCTGTAGTATCAGAAGTGCTGGCACAGCCATTTTGTACACCAGCATCTTTCTTCCATTTGTGTGATGCTTCAAGCTGTATCTGTATGAGTCCCTCTTGCTGGTCTTGGCCACAGGATTGTCCCTGTTTCCCTTTCAGATTATGATTTCAACAATTTACCTGTTTCCAACTAAGACCAGGAGACCAGGGACACATGCTATTAGAAAACCCGGGTGAATGGCCAAATAACAAACTTTGTTAGATAATTGATAGGGGAAAAAAGACGTATATTTTTAAATGTCAGCATCTGGCAAGAGAGAATTTCTGAATGCAAAGTCTGTCAGGTAAATAATTAGCACTTAGCCTCTTTTACTGGAGGGTGCAGAAGCAGGAAGTGATTATGCCTTTGGGCAAAGATGCTGTGAGTGATTATTTGTAGGAAATGGATGTGTCAGTTTGCAAGAGTGAAAATTTTCATCAGAAATCCAGGTCTGGAAGTGTGTTTCATCCAGCTGGGGACCAGCAGCAATCCCATCTGACACTGGTGTCCTGTCCAAAAATCAGAGTGTACTTTAAAGAAGTATCTTGTTTAAATGAATCCAGTGGAAAAAATTATAACTGGGTCTTTTGCAAATCAGTAAAGGAGAAGAATGAAAATACATGGAATAAGTTATTGTCTTTTCTTCACTCTGAGGTGTGGCTGTGGCCACCTTGCACTTGCTGGTTATAGTTATTTTACACTACTTTGCCCACATATTTCTCCTGGATGCAAAGGAGCAGTGTCACAGGATGGACAGTTGGGTTCAGGATCCAGTGAACAGCATCATGATGATTGCTTTCCCAGTCTGTTTTATTACAGCAAATGAGGACTGTCTCAATGGCATGAATTCTTGGAACTTGTCATTTCTAATACAGTGTTAATATATCAGTTGCCCAGAGCATGAAGGTGACTGCTGTCTCTGTAGTGGTGCTAGCAAACTGTTCTCATATCTGGCCTTTTTATTCCCTATACTCATTAACTGTGGAGCAAAAGGTGTTGTGGGGCAAATACATTATGCTGTTAGTTCAATGAGTTTGGTGACTTCTGTTTCACAGTGCAGAGGAATTGATTTAGTGAAGATCATGAGAGGGAAAAGTGTGCTTGGTGGCTTAGTGCTTCAGCATAAGGTGCAGTTTCTTCTTTTTAAGACAAATCAATCCTACAGTCAGCCAGGTAAGTCTGTGTTGATGATTTCCCTTCAAGTTTTCATCATCTCAAAAGTTACTCATTCCAGTGCAACCATGTTGATATGTTTCAACTGAGAGCAGCAAAGGAAAAGCTGTTCTTAGTAAATGCTGGATAAAAGAACCACTGGTTGGTTGTATTTATGTACTAGGGCTTGAGGTTTGTGTGAGTCTCTGCCTGCCACTTGCATTTAAAGCTGGTATGAGATGCTTATGATGGCTGTAGTATCAGAAGTGCTGGCACAGCCATTTTGTACACCAGCATCTTTCTTCCATTTGTGTGATGCTTCAAGCTGTATCTGTATGAGTCCCTCTTGCTGGTCTTGGCCACAGGATTGTCCCTGTTTCCCTTTCAGATTATGATTTCAACAATTTACCTGTTTCCAACTAAGACCAGGAGACCAGGGACACATGCTATTAGAAAACCCGGGTGAATGGCCAAATAACAAACTTTGTTAGATAATTGATAGGGGAAAAAAGACGTATATTTTTAAATGTCAGCATCTGGCAAGAGAGAATTTCTGAATGCAAAGTCTGTCAGGTAAATAATTAGCACTTAGCCTCTTTTACTGGAGGGTGCAGAAGCAGGAAGTGATTCAGATGTCTTCTGCCCATTGTCATGCTGAGAATATCACAGATAATACACTGGTAAAGCTGTGAAATAACAGGAGTAGGAGTCCTCTTTCCTATCCTGTGGGATATTTCCTCCCAGCATCCCCAGCCCTGTAAGTGGTCCCGCTTCATCCTGAAACCATGCGTGTTCTCTTTGAGGTGAAGGAGATAATTAAAACCCTTTTTCATGGTGGAGAAAAGCAGTGCCAGGCTCAGCAACGTGCCGTCCTGCTGCGGGACCTGCCAGGGGCTCCGGGAGTGCAGCGCGGCCCCTGCGCAGCCTTCCCTTTGGTGCTCCTCCCTGCACCCAGCATCCTGGGGCTGGAGACCAACCCTTCCTGGCCTCCTGCTGAGATAGCTCCTGCCCAGCTGCATCCCTCGTTGCACAGGCTGGCTCCAGGCTTGGTGCTGAGGAGGCTGCAGGACAGATGCAATCAGGTCCTGCTGCCCCAGGGGAGCCTGGTTTCATCCCTGATCTCTGCAGTGTGTCCGTAATTCTGCTGGGGTGGGGTCTGACATATGGGAGATAACAAGGGGACAGCATCTCCTAGTGCCACTTGCTTCTGCCTTTTGGGTATTTTTTTTTCCTTTCTTCTGAGCCTGTAGCAAATCCCTGCCCTTTACTTGCCAGCTCAGCACATCCCTGACCATGTCCCTGCAGAGGGAGTAAGGAGGAGCACGACCCCCCTGCAGAGTCACCAAGGGGTCCTCTTTGGTGTCACTAGATGAAGTCCTGCCCCTTGATTCAGATCACCTCTTGGGGAGGGGGATTTTCACATTTGAGCCAGCAAAGATCATCTTTAAATTGCTGTAAAAGGGTTGGACACTAAAAGTCCTGACTTCGGAGGCTCCTGACTTAAACCCATCCTGTTCCTGCAGTGTGAGGTACAAACCAGAGTTTGTTACACTTTGTTGGACTCGTAGAGACCAGAATTCCTGAATGTGAATCATGCTGGGTGCCTGGATATCTGTTGCTTCTAGGAGTAAATGGTACCGAGCCACTAATAGGTTTCAGATATCTGTTCAGCATGACATCAGTTCTGGCTCTAGAATGTCTGTGTGGTGTTTCTCCCACTGCTGTCTGCTTTTTCACTCTGCTTTTTTGTAGTCCAAAAGCCACTAGCATTGCTGCTGATTGGAATAAAACAAACTGCAGGGTCCCACTGGAGACTTATGATCATTTCAGGGTGGGAGGAAGTAGAAAAGGGAGAGAAAAACCTGGAATAAATGTCACTGTGGGAGTTAAAACTAAGAGCCCTCTCCAGGCTCTCACTGGGTGAGTGTGGGTTTCTCCCAGTCTCATCACTGGGCCAAGACCTCTTCCTCACACTCCACAGGGATTTCAGCCCATGATCTGTATTGGATGGAGAGAAAATAAAAAGGCTTCTGACATCATGAATTGGAAGTGTCCATTTGTGAAAACAAGCCCTTCTGGAAAGGTAAAGTTGCTATAAAGTGTGACATTCCAGGCTGAGTCCTAGCTAAAAAAAAATCAGTGATGATCTATCAATTCCTCTAGAGAATTCAGATCCCTTTCTTGCCTGATGTATATGGAGGTATCTGGCTACTTAATCTGTTCTCATTGCTGTAGTAGCAATGAAAGTGTTTGATACTCGTGTAATGACACCGTGCCTGGAAATGGTAATTTGTTCCCCAGGCCTTGAAGGCAGGGCTTGGATACTTTCCTCATCCTAGTGTCCTGCTGGTCCTCAGCCTGTCCTGCTGGCAGGAGAGCAGACTTTATCCCCTGTACTCCTAGCCCAGCGCTGCTGGTGGGTGCCTGAGCCTCATGCAACAGCCCTGTCCTCAAAGTGCCTACAGGGATTTAACTGAACACCGACAGTTTTCAAGGTTCTTTTTCATGTAAATGCAGCTGCCCAAGGAAAGAGAAAACAACCCCCCTCCTTTTTCTGTGGGCCATGCTGAAAAAAACTTGGAGTTACTTTATAGGTTGTAAAATTACAGGTTGATCTACAGCAGTTTTTAAATTGCTGCAGTTGTGGTTCTGAGAGTCTGGATGGGCTTCCATTGTCTTAAGCATGTGGCAAATCTCTTTGCTAGTCTTCTGCATTCAAATACTTTGGGGCCTGAAATTAGGCTGACAAGGAAGGGGTGTGAGCCTGCAAAAAAAGGAGCACACTTTGGGGGATGTACCCAACATTTTTTCTCCAACTGCAGTGCTGAGGAAGAGGGAGGACAAGGGAGGAGCTGGCTGTGTAACTGGGCAAACAGATCTCTGTGACAAAGAGCTTTGAGGGTGATTGAAAATCTTCAGGTAAATGTGTTTTGCACCCAGCATGGCTATGAGATAAAGTACCTATCTCTGTTGTGCCTGTGTGAGCATCACCATCAGTCCTGCCAGCTGCTAACCTGCCATTATCTAAGTAGTTTGAGATACAACATCATTATCTAACAATTAGTTTTAAAGTGCTTATTTTAAAGCCTTCCCACCCATGCACACCTGCTGCTTTTCTGTAATAGCTTCTTTAATTGCTGATGTACTGGATGCCATGGGGGTTGTCACAGGAAACACTGGCAGTCAGGAGAGAGAAAAAAAAAAAAAGGACAAATCCTCTGCTCCCTCTGTGAGCTGTCAGCTGCTCTCCTGGCTGCTTTCATTTCACACCCAAGTGAGCTGGGGCTCTGTGAGATGTACCTGGGTGCTGCAAAAGGTGGGCAAGGACTGGAGACAGTGGGAATGCGCAGTCCTACAGGCCTGATCTACAGGCTGCTAAGGTCAGCAGGATGCTCTTCACCATCTGCAGTGCCATTTGAACTGGTCCCATATTTATCATGCTTTAAATAATAGTGATTTGCTGAAGGCCCAGGTACATTGAGCTGCAGTTATATCTGGCTCTCTTATTATGGCTTGGTCCAGCAAGGTGCAATTTCCTGTAGGATAACCACATACTGTACAGCACCAATTAGCCTGACTTCTGCTGCTGTCAGGTACTGATTAATGGCATTCTGTCTCTGCTGGTTCCAGAGGGCACATGCTGTTCCTGTGATACTGGTATGCAGAACCAGCCACATTTTCTGTAACTCTGGGGCCATTGACAAAATTATGAATCCAATCACAGGATCAGACACGTTGCTGCTGTGGCTCAAGTGTGATGCTGATTCATCCCAGAGCTGTGAGTAGAGAGCACAGATTAGGTGGCCCCTCCTGAGAGCTAAGTCCCTCTCAGGATGGAGGAGAGGCATAGGCTGTAGGAGGGCATGGCCATTGAGGTCACCTGCTTGAGGCTGCTGGGGATCCTCACCCTCATGGCTCTGGATATTAATGACTAAGCTTCTGGGCCATGTTGAACCTGGGCAATCTTCACATACATTTGTACCCTCCTGTAGTTATAGGTGTAATAAAGTGCTTGCAAGTGATGCTTTCCCCACTCTGAATGCAGAGATGGGCCCTTGTTCCCTGCTTGTTCTGTGTCATGTGTTGAGCTGGGTTTGCTCATTGCAATGGTGCTTCTGTCATACTTCTGCTGTAGAGGCTTGTCCAATGTAATGGATGCAGAGAACCCAGAAATTCACTGCAGTCCCATAGTTTTCTGTCACAGGAATTGTGAAACACATTTTTCCTCTCTTTGGGTGTTTTAGGTGCTGTTAGTACAAAACTCCTGTATTCCCTCAGCTTTGCAAAGCTGGTTTGGCACCTTGCAGCAGGAGATGCTTAGAGGTTGTGGGGGTGATGCTAAGCAGATGTGCTGTAGATCTCTGGAAAAGTCTTGGAAAATTCCTTGGATAAGTAATCAGTGTGAGTGGCTCTTGATTGTTTTTCTGTGACCCTTTACCCGAAGCATCCAGTTGCTCTTTCCAGGACTGAAAGACTGTTGTCTTTGCTGCTGATCCACCAGGAATGTTAGCAAAGCTGAGCTAGTCAGGAGGATTGCAGCACTTTTGATCCTGTGCACAGCCCTGTGTGCACACTGAACACTGCTCTCCTCTACCTCTGACATGCACAAAAGGACCACAGTGGCTCTTCCAAACACTTTCACACTGACACAACCACATGCATGTGCCCACTGCTAGGCATCCACGTCCCCACGTGGTTGTTCTGCTGTCCATAGACCTTTGGTTCCTCCATCAGTAGGCATTGTGAGTCTCTGCCACACAGGCCTGCACAGCCTCCTGAAAGAGAACTACAAATTCACAAGAAATACATAAATAAAATGGAGACAGAGAAACCTCTGCAAGAGGTTCCACCCTGGATGGTGCCAGAACAATCCTGTTCTGCATCCCCTGCAGCCTAAAGAAACATCTGCCACTTAACTCAGCTTGGGTATATTTTTCTTTCTTTTAAGAGACCACCCTTAAAAACATCACTTCAGCTGGGGGTAACCATGCCAAGTGCAACTTGGTGTTGTCCTGCCTCTGTGTGAGCAGCAGGGTCCATGTTTCAGCTTCTCTCCCAGGAGGGCAGGCTTTTCTTTAAGCTTATCCATGTCCTGCAGGTAAATCTCTCAGGGCAGAAGCTGTCCCACACCATGCCAGGCAGGCAGCTTCTGCTCAGTGTGGCCTTGGGCAGAGCTCTCAGGTCTCCCTGCTTGTACCCCAATGTGACTTTCTCTCTTTCCCAACCAGCCTGGCAGATCTTCCCTCTTGAAAATTAAGAAAACATAGAACTGTGTTAGTTTATGCTAAAGAGAAGATCTGAGAAGTATACAGTGTACTGTTGGTTTATGCATTGGTCTTGAAGGACTTCAGTAAGGAAAGGAAACATCGTTTTTCTTTATCAACAGGGATGGGGTGGTACTTTCTCAAGGTCCAGACCTGGGATGGGAGCTTACCTTCCTGCAGGAGAGACAGAGCGGACACCCTGACACTCTGCTCCTCCTGTTTGGAGCTAAGCAGCTTGATGTATGTGCTCTTCTGGAGGAGTTTGCTAAACTCCAGGAGAGATTGCTACAGCTCTTCTCCATCCCTGTCAGGCAGGCTGCACCCCAGAGCTGCAGGAGCCCTTCCTCCATGCATCTCACCTTGCTGTTTCCCAGCTGGGTCAGGTGTGCTTTGGTCTGTTGGTCCTGTTCCTGCCCTAGAAGAGGGTTTCTGCAGTTTGCTGAGCTACAGTAGGGAGTAGCACATACAGAGCCTTGCAGGCTTGTGCAGGGAGGCTTCGTGAAAGGCAGCTTCTACAGTTTCAAAACCCTTCAGAGCCAGTTTTCAGGTGCAGTCTGTAGGCTGGGGTTGGCCATGGGCAGCTGCAGGGGTGTTAGTGCAGTGCTGGGTAGTGATGTGGGTGCCTTAGGCTCCCAAAGCTGCAAACTCAGCTGGCCTCTCCCTGAAGAAACAACTGCATCCAACTAATAGTGTGGCCATCTGACATGAGCCTGCTTTCCTTAGCCAAGATAAGCAAAGTGATAGCTAATCCATCTGCGCAGCATTTTTACGTGTCAGTGATGGATTTACCCGACCAGTTAGAGACCAAATATGCCTGTGCAGCTCTTCCATAAGCACATATCCAGAGATGTCCACTCTTTTCACAGCAAGGCAGAAAGGCTGCTTTATTATTCACTGAAGGGGGGGGGGAAATATATAAAAAAATATTTACTGCAATGCCCCTGGAGGCAGCTGTATAAGCTGGCTTGGGCAAGGCAGAGCCATCCCACCAGCCCCTAGGAAGTGGCATTCACAGAGTCAGGTCTCTCCTGCTGCAGAGACATCTGCTGTTGCTGCTTCCTCACAGGATGTGTGCTAACTGTGTATGGACATCTGACACTAAGGCACCCACTTTGTACTGGATTAAAGCCTTTCTGCAGTAAATACCTTTGCTTTTCACATCAGCAGCTGAAATTTGTTGTTTGTGTCACAGCTGCTTTTGAAGTTCTCGGTCACCTTTGTGGCCCTGCTGTATTGAACATCTACAGAGGCTTTGCAAGAGGGGAATTATATCCTAAACAAGCAAGAGGGACAAAGACTGGGGGAGGGAAAGGGCAAGTTAATGATGAGAATCTTAAATACAGAAAAATTAATTGGCTGATCTTGGGCCACATGAAAGTCTCTGTTGGAGCCAGTTTAACTAAAATTTCTTTCATTTCAGCCAAGTGTCTTCAGCACATCCCCATTGCTCCCTTCTGTTCTGTGGGAACATGCTGGTTTCCTGGTGTGGAAAGGGTACAGGAACCACCTCCTGTCCCTGGGAAGGCTATTGTTCAGGTGTGGGGAGATAGGCTGTGTTTTTGCTTTTTGCCACCAAGGTTTTGAGCAGTTTTTTCCTTCAGGAAAAATGCCTAGAGCAGAGATTTTTGATTCTTAGATCATCAAAGATAATCTTCAGACACTCTAAACCCAAACATCAAATCCTGTGGGCTTCTCTTTTCAGGCAAAGATTTGAATAATCTTGTGTTCTCCCAGAATGGGAGAAAGACAACTTTTAGGTGTCCTGGTGGCTGAGTACAGCTTCTTTATGCATTACAGTCAAACTTATTCCCTTAACCTTAGAGTGCCAGAGCCCTGGGCCAGGCTGCCCAGGGAGGCTGTGGAGTCTCCTTCTCTGGAGACATTAAAAACCCACCTGGACATGTTCCTGTGTGATGTGCTCTGGGTGACCCTGCTCTGGCAGGGGGGTTGGACTGGATGATCTTTCCAGGTCCATTCCAACCCCTGGGATTCCGTGATTCTGTAACCTGGACAGGGAGTCTTAGGGTGGGTATGGGCATGCCCCTTGCCTCCCAGCCCAACCTCCCTGGCCAAGGGCAGCTACACTGGGGTTTTCATGGATGCTGAGGGTCCAAGATCCTGAGCTGCACGGTGCTTTGGTGCCAGTTGTTTTTACTAAGAGGTTATTTAGGTTTTAGTTCCATCCTTGGATCAAGGATAAGAGAAATGAAAGCTCCTGTCTTGCTGCAGTGCATCATTAGGTGTTGGCTTCAGGGCATGTTCTGTTGTAGTTGGCCCAAAGGCTCTTTTTTTCAGACACAGGAAGAGTTTTTAGACAGAAGAAAGCAAATCAAGTCCAGCAGCTAACAAAGATGTTTTCTTCTTTAATTAGCTAAACTGGATTGTAATGAGCGCACCAGCTAGCACTAATTAATGAGGGATTACTAAATGGGAAACTGCTCTTACTATTTTTGGTCCAGCAAGAAAAGCTGGAGACACAGTGATGTTTTAATGAAGCCAGATGGCCAGAGCTGCTGTCCTGAAATCCAGCCATGAAGGAGAAGGCTGGGACAGCACAGGAAGGTTCAGCACAGGCTGCCCTTAAAGAGGAAATGTACAATCTCTTGGTGCTCTAAGGACTGGAAAGCTTTGAAAATTCCACCTAATGTAGATTGTTTTGCACTGATTCTGGTGTAACTTGTCACAGTGTGACACTGTGACTAGCGTGACATTTGAATGCTGGGAGTCCTGCTAAGTGGATTACTTTATAATTCACAAGATCATTTGCTATCTGGACACTCATTAGTGTGGATATCTGAAAATCATGTTTAATGGGGTCAAAGGGTAAAAAATGTTTGATGTGGGGTTTTTGCTAGTTTGTTTGAGGTTTTTTAGTGTCAATTGGTACAACTGCGTTGACTCCAGTAGAAGACAATCTGGTTTTATTGTGAGAGTTGGCCCTGTAGTTTTTCCTTGGTAGGCTCAGTTTGCATGAAATAAGAGATCCACAGCCCCTGTCACAAACAGGATAGGCTGACCTTGTGCAAACTTACACCTCTATTTCTTCTGGAGATTTGAGCCTGGTTAATATATCTGTGTCAGGCCTGAGCTCTCTGTGTCGTTTGGCCCATAAGCTTCATAGTTGGACTTTCTTTTCCATGGGCTACTTGCACATTTCAGCCAGTGCCAGGTGGGTCCCTTCTAGTGCTCCACTCCTGCCTTGCTTCTCTCCAGGTTTTGCTAAATGTTGTCAAGCTGTCTGAATATTTTGGCAATGCATAAGACAAGGTTGAAATCCGTTTCCCCCACATCCCTTGACTTCATGGAGTTGCTTTTGTTGTGTGAAGACAGGTCCAACATCTCCAAAGTGGAGATGCTGCCACAGCCTGGGTGTCCTTGGTGCTCAGCTCTCTCCGGTCCCTGTTCAGGATGCAGAACAGAAATTTGCCTCCAAGGATATCAGAGTACTAGTGACTCACCAACTCACAGGGACATTTTGGATGCAGCACTCCTGTTTATGAAATGCTTGCAGTTAATGAATTAATTATGATACTCTCTCCTTTGAGCAGCAAACCATAAAGTAAACAAGTAATGAGCAGGAGGCTGGCTGGGAGTGTGTTTCCCTTAGCATTTTAAATAAACACAAACACAAGAAAAGCTGGAGCACACCATTGCTGCCCACGGGTGCTCAGATTTGGGCACCAGATTCAATAATTGAAAGCAATCAAGATTTCTTGGAAAAGAAAGCCTTGGAAGGGGTATTGCTATATTTACTCCCAAAGCATGTGAGAACCTGCTGCTACTGTACTATGGATGAAACCTCCCTCCTTTTTTTTTTTTTTTTTTTCCTTCCTTTTGAGCCATAGTGATGAACAATTAGAAATCCTTGTCATAATATTTAATTCATGTCCATAATGCTCAAAGAACTACTTTGATGTTTATAATTCTGCATTTGCCTTTCTTTTCCACGAGGATTAATTTATTTTGAGGATCTGTCCATTGGTGGGTGCAGTACTTGTGCTGCCTTTGGCACATCTCAAAAACAGGTCTTGGATGTCTTCTGGCTGAGTCTGCAGTTGGTGCCAGTGAATTAACTGTTATGGGAGTTCCAGGATGTCTGTTTGAAACAGGTGATGCCTGAACCAGCCAAGGCAGTAGTTACAGCCAGAGCTGCTGTGACAAATCCTATCTGGTCCTGTGTCTGTGGATGTTTCACTCTATAATTAAGACAGATTCTTTCACCGGTATTTTTAATTTATTTGCTCTTAACTATGCTATTTTATCTTCTTCCTAGACAGCTTTAAACTAGTGACAGCAGCCACTTGACGTGTATTAAATCTAATGATGGTTAAAATTAGGCATGTTTGAGTGTTTTTGGTCTTTGAAACAAAATTCATTATATTTGCACTTTCTCTTGTTGCAAAAACATGAGCTCCTTGCAGACAGATGGTTTTCCAGGTGATAAACATTTGGGAAGACTGGCTTTAGCAGCAAGCCTTCAGTGTGTCTATAAAACTGACTTTTGACTGTTGCACTCCCTGATCTCTAACTCGCTCATAGGGTGTTTGGTCCTGGGAAAGGAGAATAAAGATGAGCTAAACTTAAACAGCTTACAGTGTACAGCATTTCAGCAACTGCTGTGGTTTGACTTTAAAGCTGCTTAGGGAAACTCATGGGAGTCACACCCAGATGTTGGATTTATGTGCTTTATCCTGTAGCATTTTGGGTTGACAGCTGCTGGAAGGGCACCCTGAGTAAGTGAAGCGCTTTGGCCGTAGCCTGTGATAGTCTGATGTGGTGCTTGAGTAAAGTGGTACCTGAGAGGTGATCAACTAAGGAAAATGTCTCAAGTTTAAACCAGAAGTGGCTGGACTGGGTTGAACCAATTTTGCTCCTGGTGCTTTTCTACACAACTGGCATGTTTGCTTCCTGTGATGCTGCTGAAGCTGGTGACTTATTATAGCTCCAAGGTCTCCTTCTTGAGTAATAAAAGTTAGCAAAAGGTTCATCACTGGGTATGTAAGACTAAGATTATTTTTCCTTGTATGTGTTTCTTTGTTGACATCCACAATGGATTTATCTGCTGCTTGGAACTCACTCAACAATATGAGATTCTTTTTCTGCAACATTTGCAGTTAGATTTTAGTTTTACTACACTGAAAAACTGGGATTTAGCAGCAAATTCCCTGCTTTTGCTCTGCCCAGCCCACTTTCAATATTCTTGCAGCATAATTTACTCTCTGCTATTCTATTGCTTCTGTGATTATCTTAATTTCACCACACTTCTGATGTGCCTAGATCAGTGTCCTGAACTGCAGGAGGAAGATTTGTGCCTGTGGTTGCTGTGACTCTGTGAGTGGGAATTGGGCAGAGAGTGGGTGCTGCATCAGTCCCTGCTGTGGTTGCCTACCCATCCAGGCAGGTTTTGGACAGAGGGGTGCCCAGTGTGGTGAGCAGCTGCTCTCTGCTTTGCTGCTTGGACCATGGGACCTGTGGCTTGAAGAAAATGGATAGAGTATTTAAAAAAATAAGTCTAAGGAAGTTGATAAACAAAACTTCATCTTGAAATGAGAGATTGTGTTATTTTGCCTCCTAAAGGCTGATATGAGACAATTCAGTATTTGGGAAAATGTTAAAAAAAAATTTAAATAAATCCAGAAGGGTTCTTAAATTTCTGGGTGGATTTGCAAATACTTTGGGTAAACACAAATGTCATCCTTTTCTGGCAAAAACACTATCAAGCTGAACACATTGCCTGGCCCCAGCTGCAGCCTGCTGCCTGTTCCAGCCACCAGAGTGGGTACCCAGCCTTTCCCAGCTGGTAAGAGCACCTCAGGGGCTGGCATCTCTGCCCTGGCCCTTTCTGGACCTCCTGCCATGGTGTATTTGCAGCTGCACTTTCCTTGACTCTTCAGGCATTGCTAAATGCTCCCTGGCTTCAGTTGGCCAAAAAAAATGGTGTTTTGGCTACCTGGTGTTCAGCTGGTGAAATCCAGTTTGTGGGGCACTGAATGGGGGGATTTAAGAGTTCAGGATGATGAAAGAGCTCTTGGTCTCACCTCAGGGAACAAAGAGCTAGCAAATAGGATGCAGGTGTAGGGCCACGGGCTGGGATATGCAAGCACGTGGCCATGTGAACACACACATTCCTTTCACACTGGTTTCTAAATTAGTATATGTAGAAAGCAGCTCTTGGATCTTTGATGATAGGTTTCTGCAAGGAGGAATAAATAGGGTGCAATGATTATTTTATAGCTGTTGTTAACCAAGCAATTCATCTGTGTCTTGGAGGAGGCAGTTGCTTCTTTGGACCTCACTGATTGCTCAGGCAGTATTATGTTCAGCCAGCTCTGGTGGTTGAGGTGCTGGTTGGGGTTAGGGAGAGGACCACCTG
>NW_009951794.1:705812-710869 GCF_000747805.2 Chaetura pelagica | reverse complement strand
TCAGCAGGCTCTGGTGGTTGAGTTGCTGGTTGGTATCAGGAAGAGGACAGCTGCCTAATGTTTGGTATCTGAGTGTGGCTGATGTCTCATAGTTAGTTGGGGGTGCAGAGCTGGGACACATGTCGCTTGTGAACATCTCAGAGCCTTGCTTTTACCTCTAGCCTTGGAATAATATTCATTTATTGTTGCCTGTGCTGAGTGGTGCTGGATGCATGTTTAAAGCAGCAAAAAAATGCAGCCTGGGTGGAAATTGAAAGGCTTGAAAGAAACATCTCATCATTCAAAGATGGCCCACTATTGATGGAAACATCTGACATGGTCCTGCTTCTACAGCACCTTGCTCATCATGCTTGCAGGGTGCTTGTGGCACCTACAGAGCCATGGCAGGCATTCTGCAGGTGTCCTCTGTGAGACATATTGGCTGGGGTGGGCTTGGAGGAGCTAATAAGAGCAGTATGGCTGGGACAAAGGGGTTTGGCTGATTAGATTTGCTCCCATATCTTTCGGTAACTCTTCTGCACTGTCCTTGTTGGTTTGAAATACCTGGGTGACTTGAGATTTGCCACCTGCCCTCTCATTTAGACTATTTGATTTTAGGAAAGATGGACTGTGCTTTCTAAAGGCTCAGCCTGCAATAGGTTTCCTTCAGAGAGATGGAAACTGCTTGTGCTGAGCTTATCTTGACCTTATCTGGCTCTTTCTCACCAAGTTAAAATTGCAGTTTCAAAAAAAACAGAGGCTAGATTTTACATTCTGTCCCATGATAAACACCTGACTATCTAAGTGGAAAATGGGCTCATGAATACAGCAAGCCTGTTCACTGCCCATCCTGGAGCTCCCTCTTCCTTATGGTGGGGCGCATGATGTTTTACTCTCTACAAAGAGCTTTGACTCCAGCCTGAGGAGAGTCTGAAAATTTACAAGTATTTCCTACTCGGTGTAGGAAATAACCAAACATGATGGTCTTCCTGCCCCTCTGAAACCAGGAAGGCATTAATCCTGAAGTAGGACTCGCTGGTCAGTGTACTGCACTGCAAGCAGGTGCAGCTGTGGTGTCCTGACCTGCAGGACCACTGCAGATGGTGGGTGTGGAGACCCAAAGTGAGTGTCTTCCAGTGTCTGCAGCAGTTCGAGGTTGAAACTGCAGGCACAAGAGCCCCTTTCATGACTTATGCAATCGTCCCCATTTGTAACAAACTTTAAGCCTGTGCATGGAAGAGGCAATTTCTTTTCCAACTCTATCACCCAGGAGGTCTAAAAGCAGAACTTCCATTGTCCCCATGAGCAATGACCATTTTAAGTGCCTTGAAGGGGAAGAGATGGTTAAAACCTTAATTCAGTTTCTGTAGAAGCAAACAGAGTTCACTGCCAAAAGGCATCTCATGCCGCAGTTCTGAATTTACTGCTAAGCATTAATTTGCTTCTAATTCTGTAACTTGCTTAGTGTTGTGTTGGCTTTGCATCATGGTATTCTTGCTAATGAGGTAACGGGGCTAATGGAAGCAGAGGACTCCGGTAGGGATGTTGGCAGCATCCCAGAGAAGGTACTTTTAGACTCACTGGAGAAGTGCCAGACATCATGGAGGATGTATTTATAGTAATTATGCTTTTATCATCAGTGAAAGCCGGAGCAGGCAACATGTTCCTGGTGGAAGCAGAACTACAGTCACTTTTTGTAGCAGTAAACAAAATAATCTCCTGCAAACAGAACACGTTATCTCTCTAATAGGGAACTTGTGCTTTTGAAATTGAGAACATTAAGGACTTCACCTAGCATAGCTTTGCCCGTTGGAAATCACATCTCCACACCCCCCTTCTTCTCCCTCTGTCCTTGCCTGCTGGACTTAGTCTTGTAGGTCTGGTCCCTCAGGCTGGATGCTGCAGTTTGTTGGTGGATGCCTGGAGAATAACAACATCAGAGGTTCCCAGTTCCTCCTTGGAGAAGTGCAGAAGGCAGATACACTTGTCCAGGACAGATGATGCTCCTCGACATGGATGTTCATGTGTTTGGGGTCAGCATGCTGGGGGATGCTGAGTGTTCCCTGTCATGGGAAGCCTGTCTTGCTGAAATAAATGGTGCTGTAACTGCACTACAGACACCTGTGTGAGTGAAGAATCAAGCCCAGTGCATAGACATAAGTGTAGAATAAGTATGAATGACAAACACCAGGACAAACCCACCTGGATACACTTCATCTACATTGTCCAGTCCTACTCCAAATTCAAACTGGATTGCATGTCACAAACATCACCTGTTTTGTCTTTATTTCATTGTTTGCAGACCTCATGCAACTACAAATTTAGCATCACTACTTAAGAAAGAGCAAACTACAGCCATTCATGGGATAACATAAATTGAAACTCTATGAAACAGCTGATACTATTAAAAACCATGGCCCTATTACAGCTTGCATTATTGATGGCTACTTGAGGAGACAGTGTAAAATAGAAAGACAAAAAGTGGAAGGCTATTTAGACAGTTGTTTGGTTGAATATCACTAGCATCAAATCAGTGGCACTGAAAAAAACAAGAACAGACACACGGCACAGCCTCTGGACTACGTGTGTGCACCTTATGGATCTGCCCAGACTTTGCCTTTACAATGCACACCTTAAATCAAAGCAACATTGAAGTCAATACTGGTTGTTCTTGGAGATATATTTTACCTTCAGGCAGTGCTGTTTGCCAAAGGAGCGTGAGCAAGAACATATGTCTCTGTGTAGTGCTGACTGCTCGTGGACAGGGATCTCCCTGAAATCCTCTGGAACCGATTCCTCCTTTGGAAGTACCCACTGCTGCTGTTAAGGGAACGCTGCCTGTTCTTCAGGTACTCCCTGTAGTTCTTGGTGAGCAGGGTGTAGAGGAAGGGGTTGATACAGCTGTTGCTGTAGGTCAGACAGGTTGTCAGATAATTAATGTTCTTCATCACCTTGGGAGATACAGGGAAGGATTCATAATACTGGAAGAGGAGCTGCCATATCCAGAAAGGCAAGAAGCAAGCCCAGAACACCAGCACTATTGTAAAGATTAAATAGAGCACCTTTTGATTTGGCAGCCTCTTGGTCTGCTTGAAGGATGCTGTTTGTGACACCCAGTAAATCTTAGCTAAGCGGATGTAGAGGTAGCCAATGATTACCCCTGGACCCACGATGCTGGTACCAAAAAGGATGGTGAGATAGACTTTGTAGGACAGCTTGCTCCAAGTGGGCAGACAGATGCTTTTGTTGTCCCTTTGCACCAGCTGGATCATGATGAGCATTGGGAGAGTGAGGAGCAGTGACACCAGCCAGATGACAACAGCAATGGCCTTTCGGTAACTCTTGGACCTTTTCACTGTGTCCAGGGGCTTCAGCACAGCAAAGTACCGCTCCGTGCTCATGACTGTGAGGGTGAAGATGCTGGCGTGCATCGTGAGGAAGTCCAGGCTGAAGAGGATGCGACAGCCAATGTCCCCAAAGTACCATTTCTGAATGAAGTAGGTGCCAACGATGAAGGGGATGGTAAGAAGGTAGAGCAGGTCTGCCAGGGCCAGGTTGATGATGTAAATATACATGGAGGCCGATGACCGCAAGTAGTGGCACATCACCAGCAGGGTGTAGATGTTGCCTGTCACCCCAATCACACACATGAGGGAGAGGATTGTCCCAATGGTGCAGATGGCAATCATGTCCTCCGTGGAACCAGTGGCTGATGTGCCATCACCAGTGGCATTGGTGGAAGCGTTGGACCTGATTCCGAACAGGCTTCCCTCGCTTGTGTCTGTCACCATGTAGGGGGTTGCAGAAAAGTGGCTCTCCAGCTCGTCAATTAAGGACATCCTCCTGACCTTTTAATGCCACAGGCTTTGTTCATGCCACTGGGGTCTGAAGATCTCTTCTTTCTGCTCTGAGAAATGTGAATACTGGGAGATGGTGAACCATTTCTTATCAGGGTCTCATCCAAGGAATTCTCCACTAGAGGAAAGACATCAGAAATCAACATATTAGAAATCTGCCAGAGCAGCACAAATTACCATTTAGCAGTTACCCATCCCTGAGTACACATCTGCACTGTCTGCGTGTACCCAAGGTCTTCTGCATTGGCACTACTTGTGTAAGGTTCACACTGTCATCACAAGGGCACAGCTTTGAGGAATGACGTGTCTTAGTGTGTTCATTGAAAAGAGACAAAAATGACTGTTTGTATCATTGGGACTGCCTGTTGCAATCCTTAAAGTTAGGTTGGGTCTGGGGAAAATAAACATCCTTCCTAAATTAAAAATGGCAACTTAAGGACCTATCAGCATGATTGCTTAAGCCCTTTACTAAGCTCTTAACTCTGAAGGAGTAAAGTCCCCCAAAAAAGGGAAAACAAACTTTGAATTTATCACTTGAAGCCAAATTGCTGTCTGGTTTGTGTAAGTGATGCACTCAGTCCTGTCCAGCATTTCTGCAGTGTTTTCACAGAGCAGTTTCTCTTGCATGAGAAGCTCCTTCAATGCCCTGACCTGCATTTTCAAATTGTAGTTGAGTGATGGCCAAAAAAAAAAATGCATTTTGTATCTGTAGAGCAAGGTGGGTGTAGGCTGCACTTGTAGGTTTGATGTGTCTGTAAAAAGAGGGGGGTTTTCTTATGCTGTCTGTTAAGTGTGACTCCACAGATTTCCATGTGTCCACGCCTGGATGTGTTTCAGACAGAGCTGTGTGTGACTGTGTCTCACCAGCCCCATGTAGCGAGGTGTGAGGTTGCTCTGCAGAGTGTTAGGCAGAGAGGCACCCAGTGCATCAGAGCTTTTGGTTACCTCAAGTCTCACACTATGCAAATCCTGACTGTCTTGCTTTCAATTTATACTTGTTCTGCATGCAGGGCAAAAGGAGATCAAACCTACCCAAGAGAAGCACTTAAGAAGTAGATAAATGCCCAGATTGGAAGGCACACTAGAAGCCTGTGCCAACCTGGAGGTGCCTGCACACAGAGGTGTGTTTGCACTGTGGATTTTATGGAGCTCAGATTGTCTCTTTGTTTGGAAAATGCTGTGGGAGGAGGTGCTGGACTGCCTTGTCCTTGCAGGGTTCAG
>NW_009951794.1:697910-705756 GCF_000747805.2 Chaetura pelagica | reverse complement strand
CAGGCAAAGACCTCCCTCTAACTCATTCCACTGGACAAGCTGAGTTTGTTTTACCCTGGGAATTTGCTAAGTTTTGCAGCTTTTCCCAGTAAGTTCAGTGTCCCTTTCCTCTGCCCCAGCTCTGACTCCTTTTCCTCTTCCCTCCCACTTGCTCCTTGGCACCAGGATTACATCACCAGGCCCTTCTCTGTCTGCCCTTGTGTCAAAGGTCCTGACAGTGACCTCTGTAGCACTTGAGGATGGACAATGTTCATCCTCTCCATGGCTTGCATTCACCCTCTCCCTGTTACCATCAGTTGCAGGTGATGGTTGCTACAGAGATGTCATTCAAAAACTGCATAAAAGAGAGCAATCCAGGACAAAGGGAGACACCTCCTTGCTTAACAGTTGGGATAGGATCGAAAAAAAACAAAAAAAAGAGAAAAACCAGAAGACACAGAGCCCATCTCCCACCCGAGTTCCTTGGGTACAGACATCCAAAGGGGAGAGATGAAGTGTGGTCCTGCAGTGGTCAGTGCTCCTTTGGGACATCCTTCATCTGATCTGGTTTCCAACAGCTTCACCAACATCTCAGCTTTCTTGGACCTTGCAGACCCCAATCTACCTCCTCCCTCCCCTGCTGTGCTGTGCAATTCACTCCTGCTTCGCTTTGGGCACGTGTAGCCAGCCTGTCCATGCACCAACTCGCTCCTTCGGTGTCCTCATCGATGTTCATGTGTGAGCTGTGCTGCCAGCAGAACCATCACACGTGAAGGGAACATGGTTGCTCAGGGACCTCTGCCTGCTCCTCTGCCACACCATCACCTGCACACTTGGTTGGAAATGAATGGCTCTACAGGGGATGCTCCAGCTAAGCCTGGAGCTGGTCACACATTCAGCTACCAAACTCAGTTGAATTTGTGATAGCTCGTTTTCAGAAGCTTGTTTCCATAGCCCAGGTGCTGTCTTCTTGCAGCTGCCTCACTTTGTATTCTGGGCACTTGTAGCAGATCTGTGCCATTCCTGGGCAGATCCATGCAGTTCCGTGGAGTGACAGCTCCTGCAGGAGAGAGCTCAGCACAGCGTGTCTCCCTGCTCTGCTTCTCTTCCACTGAACCTGCGTTTTGCTTCATTCATAAAATTCCTACAGCACTAATTCTATTCAGAGACTTCACCTGTCTCCAGACAGAGCCTGCAGCTAGGCAAGTCCTCTTAGAGGAGGAAAATTAAGCAAACTGGGGAAACATTGCATCGTTCTACAGTCACTGTCTTTCCTGTGCTTATACATAAATACACACACTCACACACATGCACACACACAATAGAGACCTTGTTATTCCAGGCAGCCATCCAAGCATCTTACAGTCTAAGCAATTTTCTCAGCTAATCCTGCCTTTCCCTCTACACTATCATCACACAGGAGTACCATGCACATTCCCGTAGCAACAGAGATAAATAAATTCCTCCTGCTCAAACCTTGCTTTTTAAATCCAGCAGATGAAGTTTCGTACAAGAAATAAAATTAAAACGAATCTAGTAGCATCAAAGCTGGAACTTAAAATGGGGGTAAAAAAAGGAAGAAAGGAAAACAGAGAATCCTCCTTCATGGGCAGGCAGTGAGTGGTCCCCGTGCTCCGTCGCATCTGGAGAGGCAGGGGCAGGAAGGGAACGTGCTGCCGAGCCAAGAATGTTTGAAATCTGTGCGCTCTTAATGCTCTCATTCTCCTCCCTTCACTCACGCTGGCTATTTCTGTTCCTCAGTGACGTGGGGCATAGCGTGGTGTTGACTGCAGCCAGTGAAGAGCCTTTTTAAAGCAGCAGCTTTTGATAGCCCTGGCTTGCTTAGTCCGCTCCCCCCTCCTGGCTGTGGCTCAGCTGGGAATGTGGGATGTCAAGGCTGTTTTCATCCCAGGACCGGTGATGGGAAAAGCCATCCCAGCCCTCCTTACACTGCACTGGAGGGCACAACTGCCTAACATTGCTTGAGCTGAACCATTGTGAGAGAGAGTGGCTGGGCCAGGGGGGGTTAAATTCCTGCGGGAGGGTTGGCTGCCCAGGGAAACGGCAGAGCTCCTGGAATTGGAGATCAGTTCCAAAGTGAAGTCAAAGTTTATTTGGGTTGGAGTGTCTTAGCAGATGAATCTGTGTGATGGTATCATGCACCACAGCATCTGAGACATTTCAGACTGGCTGTAACAAAATTATATCCGGGTTGTTTGGGGTTCAGCTGGTTGCTTTTCCTTACTCAAGGAGGGTAAATGTGGAGCGAGATCAATAGAAAATACCATGTGTGATGGAGGGGCTGGTGCTGAGAAATGCTGAAGCTGAACACTGCACTGATTGCTGCACACGATGGATTGCTCTTCTGCCCAGTTTCCTCCTTTAGCTCTGGGGGCTACAGTTTCTCATTTATGCCAGCAGGAAGGAAGGTGCACCTACCCTCCCAGGGTGTCTTCTGCTGGACATGGCAGTGTGGGAGATGCCTGCCAGGCCCATTACTTGCTTCACCTGTTTGCATTTGGACAACCTGTCCAAGTAGGTGATGCTTCCCTGGCTGATGGGTCTCCCGGGAGATGGCAGCAGCTGACACACCAGCCAGCCCAACTCACCCACCCTGCATTGCTGTTACTAACCAAGAGCTGTTTCCTCCTCTAGGAGCAAATCCTTATGTGGAGGCTTGAGTTTTGCAATGCAAATAGCTTGTACATTCACAGCTCTAACAAGGGCTGGCTGAGTAATAAAACGTCAGCCCAAACACCCTCAAATGTACAGGTGTTTTGTTCTAAAGGTTTGCTCTAAATTTGCATTTTGTGGCTGTCTCCTGGAAAGAGTTGGAAAAGTGTGGGCTGGAAGCTGCTTCTCATGCTGCTCTCCAGATGAGCTGGAGCTGCATAGACTCCAGTGAGCTGGTGCAGTCCCTTGGTGAGCACCAATGGTGAAGCCATCAGCAAAGTGCTTTATTTATGGGTGGCCCACTTGGACTGAGAAGCTCACTCACGTGACACTCTCCTCTTCACATGCAGAGCTGGGAAAACCTGCTGGTGTCCTTGAATCCCCTTGGAATGTGCAAGTCAAAGTCATCTGCACCAGCCCTGCATGAACACAGCGATGCTGACTGGGGAGGTGGGTGTCTCTGTTGGGCATGGCTCAGCCTTGCTGCTTCCACCTCCAGGTGTGTGCAGGTCTGTCTTGAGGCATCTGCACTGGAACTGTCTCATCCCTCTGACTCTGTCACTGAGGTGCCAGTTGGGTTGTTATTGACCCATAGTAGGGAAAAGTTGAAGGTAAGATGGGATTCCCATTCACCTGACTGGGGTTACCTCCCTACATGACCTCCTTCAATACCCAGAAGTAGTCATGATATAGCACACATCTTGTCTCCACTGTAGATGTTACCAGGGTCACACAGAAATTCAGATCAGCTTATGAGAAGCTGCCCTGACTTTGAGATCAGCCCAGAGGAGACCAAGGATTTGCAGCATTGTGCTGAGCCTGGATCCTCCCAGAGCCATGCTGACAGCACAGGCAAATGACAGCAGCTCCTGAGAAGGAGCATTGGTGAAGAGGTTGTGACTTGCTTTGCAGGATACAGCAGTTCAGTGATTGCCTCCTTTTCCTAGGAAAGTGGCATTTCAGTCTCTCTGTTCCAGCACTCATGATCTTGGAAATGTGAAAATGTGATCTCCAAATTTCCAGCTGGTCCCCAACTGCTTTTTTCACTCTTCCTGCTATCTGTCCCTGCCAGTGAAAGAGCCACCCAAGCTCAGCCAACGCATTTGGAGACTTCATTGAGCTCTTTTGGCACTTGGAGCATTGGTGAAGAGGTTGTGACTTGCTTTGCAGGATACAGCAGTTCAGTGATTGCCTCCTTTTCCTAGGAAAGTGGCATTTCAGTCTCTCTGTTCCAGCACTCATGATCTTGGAAATGTGAAAATGTGATCTCCAAATTTCCAGCTGGTCCCCAACTGCTTTTTTCACTCTTCCTGCTATCTGTCCCTGCCAGTGAAAGAGCCACCCAAGCTCAGCCAACGCATTTGGAGACTTCATTGAGCTCTTTTGGCACTTTTATCTTCTTTTTTCCTGTTTTTTTTTTTTTTTTTTTTTTTTCAATATAAAACTTCAGTTGTCCTTTCTGCATCAGTATGGCTTTGCTCTTGGCTGCTTTGTGTGCAAGTGAGACTCTGTGCGCTGAAATCACCAGCTTGTTTTCCCTCATCCAGGATCCCTTACACAGGTACTGGGTTTACAGCTGCTCTGCTCACAGAGGGTGTTCATCCCTCGCTGAGCTCTCTACCACCCCAGGAGGTTTGTGTGTTGCCATCAGCTTTTCCCCTGCACAGGGGTAAGTGGCACAGACAGTTGGAGGAGTGGTGCTGCTGTCCTGGGTTGTTAGCTACCAGGTCTCTGGGGTTTCTGACACAAATGGTGTCACGGCCCAAGGCAGGAGGAGCAACCCAGCTATTCCCTGCTGGTTCCCCTGGAATTTGAATGGGAAAGGGCAGAGGGCTCAGGCTCTGACTCCCTGGGGTTTGCAGGTATCACCTGTGCTAGCTCCAGCCTTGGAGCATGTTGGAGGCTGGTCCTGAAGGGATGGAAGGAACAGAAGGGGCCAGAGTTTCTCCCAGTGCTCCTCTTGGAGCTGGTCTTATGAACTGTTGCTCCTTGCATTCCTAAATTTCACTGTGATATTACAGAGATCCCTTCAAGATCACACAGATCACCTCTGTTCTTACACAACAGTTAACATTTTTGAACCCTTGTGAGGTCCAGAGCTTTGCTACATGGTACTGGGACACCAACGACCACTGCTTTCCCAGAGAGGAGAGGCTCAGGTTGCTGCATCCCCAGGAAGGTGCATGTGCTGGGGACTCATTTTGTGCCCATCAAGGATGAAGTGAATTGGAGCGAGCGGGGTCATTTTGTGCAGTGGTGCTGGGGAAGGATGCAAAGAGCAGCAAGGCTGAGCTGCCTCAGTGCTCCCCAAGCCCTGCCCAGCTGGGAGGAGGGGGACCTGGGGCTCTGCTGCCCTTGTGCAGGGTACACAGTCACCCCAGAGAGCTTCTCCCCTGGTTGCTTTCCTCTACTCTGGATTTACCATCCTGTTAAGGAGAGTTGGGGCTGCTCTGAGGTCAGACATGCTCTATGGACAAACCATATTAGGAGGACATGGTATTCCATCTCTGCAGCTCATCTGACTCCAGCCCTGAGCTCTGGACAGCAGACAGGATGGCATTCATTTTCCTGTGTGACATGTGTGAGTGGGATTATTTGGCCTCCGTTTTGGCAGCCCTTGACATTTGCAGGCTGGTCTGAGGCTCTGCAAGGCGTCCTGGCGCCTGCCTTGGGGCTGGGGCTGCTCCCAGGGCTGGGCCAGGGACCCAAGGGATGGGCATCCAGATGGAACATCTGGTGCTTGACACATGAATGGGGGTGATGTCTCCACACAGAAGGACTTGTCTGTCTGGGTCTAGCACAGGCACTGCTGGTCCCTCGGAGGGAATGAAGCTGGAGTAGCTCTGTGGCTGCTCAGGATCAGGGGAGCTTCCAAGGGAGGGAGCATCCCTGCCTCCTGCAAGGATTGTCTTGCTTGATCCCTCTTCCTGTGCACTGGGGTATGGACTGTTTTCTGGAAAGAGGTCTGATGCCTACACAATCTGCAGATATTCTACCTGCTGTCCAAGTCCCCTAGTAGGATGGCACTGTGTTGCTGGCTGACTGGATGGGGCTGGCAGACTCACTGCACTGCAGGGTGTACAGCTCAGGAACAGCTCTCTGAGGTACAGCCTTCTGTGGGACTTCAGTCTGAACTACAATGTGGAAAACAACCATAACACACAACTACGGGTGCTTTTTCTAACACAGAAGTCACTGTCTTCAGTGTTACCACTTCAGTCTTGGGCTTGACCAAACAGCATATCTGTGCATCAAAATTTCTGCCAAGATGGAGGCAGAGCAGCAGCTTCACTTCTTGGTTGTTTGCATGTAAACAAGTTTCTAATGTGCTCATTTATGAGCAGTATCTCGTGCCAAAAGGCCTTGGTACAAATGCGAAGACGAACTTAAATACATTAATTTACAATATATTAAAGCTTTATAAGTCTCCTCTGCCAAATCCGTGCACCTCTCCATGTATTTACATGTGCAAACCACAATAGTAACCATAATCAGACCAAATTGAACTGTGTTTTTCATCAGAGTACTGCTGCTGTGTCTCTGGAGCATGGGGTTTCAGATTTACCTCTAACGGATTGCATTTACATGCAAACCTTATAATTAATTTGTTCTGCCTTTTTTTTTCCCCTGCCCAAGATCTTCTGCCATTATTAGAAATTCTCACGTAACTGCTTATGTCCTGGATCTGAAAGGTCTGGAAAAGACAATGCATCCAGGACCTGCTGAGGTGCAGTTTTCCTCACCTCTTTTCTACTCTGCATCAAGAGTTCTTTGGGGTACAAAGAATTGCAGAGGACAGAGGTAAGGATGCTGGAAACCTTTGCTAATGAGCATATTTTTTGTACAAGTGTGGAAAATCATGATTAGGCACAGGAATAGGTTGCCCAGGGAGGTTGTGGAAGCCCCCTCCCTGGAGGTGTTCAAGGCCAGGTTGCACAGGGCTTTGTGCAGCCTGGTCTAGTGTGAGGAGTCCCTGCTCATAGCAGGGAATTTGGAACCTGATGATCTTTAAGGTTCCTTCCAACCTTAACCATTCCATGGTTCTGTGATTCATTTAAAGGTTCCCTGATTAGCTGAGAGTGGTTTCATATCAGACATCAGTGGTGAGCAGGGCTGGTCATAGATGTGTCTCAGTTGAACGTGGCCCTGCACAGGCACTGTTGTTCTGTGGTGGGAGAGGCACATCTACCTGCCACAGCCCTTGCTAAGTCAGAAGCTTGTCTAAGCCTCAGTTGGGTTTGGGTGAGATTTAGCAGTGCTAAACTATTCCAGCAGTGCTGAGAGCTGGGTGCTGCTGATTCAAATAAACTGATGACTTTGCTGGCAGCCCTCTGCTCTTATCACGCAGCCAGGGTGTCATTTGTGCAGCTGCCTCATTAAAACTTCTGAATCAAGCCACAGTGCCAGATCATCCACAGCTCTGTGAAGACAGTTCCCCCCTCCTTCCCCAATCTGCACAGCCCCATTTACATTTTTATTATCAAGGCCTGAGATGTGCTATTAGAGCTTCTTTATCCTTTGACCTCCCCACCCTCCTTTTCAATTCCTGGAAGAGCTGCAGAGAGCTTCATTACTCAGGGGAAGGCAGGCAGGCTGGGGTTGGCAGAGAGGTCATTGCTTCCCTCCAAATGCCAAGAAGAGCTTCTCTCTTCCAAAAGTGCCTTTTGGAAGAACCAATTCAGCACACGAGACGATTTGGCCTGGGTAATATTTCACATTTCCCTTTGCACTGATTATAATCTGATCATCTTTCTGACAGCATTTTGAAAGTGCTAGGGTAGGGGGAGAAAGAAATTTTACTGAATTCTCTTTATTGCAAAACACTCAAGATTAATAAACAAAAAGCTTGCTGCAGAGTTTTTCTGGAAATACTCCAAATCATCATCAGAAAAGCCTTGGGGAGCACAGCCAAGCTGAGAGAAACACCTTCTATGGGCCAAAACGTGATGCTGGGCTAGAGATGAAAGTTTCCTTGCTGTCATTTGCCATTATTTAGATTTTTTGCAGCACCTCTCACGTTCTGGTCTGCAGGGCTGTGCTGACCACACTGCTGCTTTAGGGCCTGGTTCAGTGTCCTCAGTCATCCTCTCTTCCACAATAGCTGTACCCTGGGAGGCTGTTCTGCATTTCTTAGCCCAGTTCCTTATCACTGCGAATCAGAGGATGTAGCAAAGTGTTTTGGGCCCAGAAAATT
>NW_009951794.1:687933-697736 GCF_000747805.2 Chaetura pelagica | reverse complement strand
AAAAATCAAGCTCCTGTAGTTGATCCCAGATGTTTTCTCAGCATGGAGGGCAGCCCACATCCTTGGCTTTTGCTGCCTGTGCTTGGTTGCAAAGATTTCTGCTGGAGCTTTCAAAAACCTCTCACGAGATACACAGATGAAGCATGAAAGGTTGTCTGGCAGAATGTAAAGAGCAGCAAAAGTCATTGCAGGGAGCTTATGCCACTCTGAACTCATGGTGGCATCTGCTATTCTGCACATGTAGGGCAGCTGGAAGGACCTGGGGGTGGTTACAGTCACTAACAACTGGTGCAGGTAAGGGTCACCTCTCTGAAGTAGCAGATGCTAATTCAAATTCTCCTTTGAAAAGCTGCTTTTCTTGAATAAAATATAACCCCACACCCCCCCATAATACACTTCCTTGCTTACTCTGAGGAGCAACTTCTGTTCTTATAGGTGATAGTTCGGTCCTGACTTCTAGTGCCTGTCTTCACAAAGGAGATAGTAAAGTCCTTTTTTTCCCCTCTTGTGACAATGTCAACAAACTCTGAGCCAGAGGCCTCAGGCTGCTGTTTCAGCCCCACCTGGGGCTGCTGCCCACTTTCTGCTATGCATCATGTCCCTTCGAGTCTTTCTGGGGTGTCTCTTGACTAGAAGCATCCAGCCTCTCCCAGCGATGTGGTGGCAGAGCAGAAGTCTGGGGGTCACCAAGCAGGAGCAGAGCAAGCAAACCCCAGCTGCAGGGTGGGCTGTATGGCATGGATGCTCCAGGATATGTGCAGCATCAGCTGAAGCAGCTGCCTGGCACGAGGGGTCTGGCCCCAGGGCTCAGTCTGTGGAGTCTTCTTTCGTCCTGGGTTGATGGCTGGACTCGGTGATCTTAGAGGTCTTTTCCCTCTGTGTGGCCATCTCAGTGGATGGAGAAGTCCCCTGCCATCCCATGATGGTGGTGGTGGTGGCACTGGGTACCAATCTGCAGTTAGGGCTGCAGGACAGGCTGGGTTACCCACTGACTGGATGATTTGAGTGAGATAAAAAGACTTCCTTCTCCTCAAAATCCATCAGTGGAGCATCTGTCCTCAGGTATGATGAGCTCTGTGCCTTTACCTCCCACACCCTCTGTGCTGCTGGGGAGTCTCTGCTGGGACGGATGGGAATGACTGTGCAGGGTACTTGAAAGAAAAAGGCTTTGAGCTACAAGCACTGCCAGAAATGACAGGTGTTAGTTAAAGGACTCCAAAGCATGTGCCAGTTTTTAAATAAAGCATTTTGCACTCCACGGGTTCCTTCCTGTGATGAGGAGCAGGTAGCAGCTGCGTCACCTGGGCCAATGAGAGTCTGGTGACACAAAAGAAGAGCACTTCAGCCTACTCCTGGTTTCTGCACTCGGTGGAGTTTTTTATGTCTTGGGTTTGTTTTTTTTTCTCCCCTGATGCAGGTGTTTGCATATTTTGGCATTTACAGCCTGAAGAGCAAGGGATGCACAAGGGACGCTGCTCCCTTTGACTCTCTAATAAAACAGCTGTGGCTTTGACACTGCTTCCAAAAGCTGACAAAACCCCATTCTTCAGCTGCACACAGCATCAAAAGGCCACGACACACCTCAAAGGCAGCTTCCCCAGCCCGCTGGGAATAGTCTCTTTCAAACATCAAGATTCTACAAGATCCTCAAACGTGCAGCAATGGTACAAAAATCCTCCCAGTCCAGCTCCTCCCGGCTGCCAGCGCTGTGTGCGTGTCCTCAGGAGACTGCTTGGAACAAAATGGTTCTCAAGGTGGGAATGCTGAAGGTCAGGAGTACAGAGAGGCTTGTGGGGCTGGCAGGATGCTTTTCAGCAATTACCATTTTGCAAGTTATCTGTGTCCAACACAAATGAGACATCCTGGGCACCTGCTGCATGGGATTGGTGGTTGTTGTGAGCCTTTAAACACCTTGCAGTGTCAACTGCAAGCAAAACATCCAAGGGTCTTAGTGACTTTAAGCTACTTTTGCCAGCCTGCATGAGTCGTGCATGACTCACTGCAATTACATATCCCACAACGTTTCGCAAAGAGGCCCTTGGTCACCTGTGCTTGCACTGTCTGAGTCCCAATCCTCTTGGGACATTGTCCAAGTGTGGAGCCAGGACTCTGTGCCACTGCAACATCTGGCCTTGCAGCAAAGCAAGAGCTCCTTATTTCTCAGCTGTGCACAGAAAACAATGGGAGCTGACAGCATTTCACTTTGTCAGGAGGGATGGGCATTTTTTTGGTCTTGCTACCTGTGCCAGGTGGCAGCTCTAGCCAGCAGGATCAAGCATTTCCCTTTCAAATTCATTTCCTGTTAACTGTTTGCCCTTCTCCTGTGCTGCTCCTTGCAGCTGGCTCAGCCAGCCTGTGCCTCTGCAGCACCACGGCTGTACCTGGTGCACACAGTGCAGGGGCCCACTGGACTGCTTTAATTGCTACAAATTAATTAAATTGCAAAGGGCCATCTTGGTCTTTGTAAGTGTAGAGGAGCATTTGCTGCTGGAACTCTGTTATGCATGCAAACATAGCTGTTATTATTGAAATCAAGAAGCAAACAACTTTGATTTTTCAGTCAGACTTCATCTTTACTCTCTACATTGATTTGCACCTTCAGCAAACTGCGTATTTTCCTCTTCACTCTTTTTTTCCAGCTCATTTTTGAGGGCACTGGGTGGCTGGACACCACAGGTGGTTCTGCCCACTCTGAAAATTGACCATTTACTTGGTTTCTTTTCTTTTAACCAATGATTGATTTGTGTGGTGACCTATGCTCTTGTCTCATGGAAGATTAGTTGTTGAAGAACTTTGCTGAATGCTTTCTGATAATCCAAGCAGATTGCAGTAATTATATTTCCCTTTCCTACACTCTTATGGGCTCCATCAGAGAACTCCAATCCTGAGGCAGAGCTTCTCTTTTGAAAACCTGTGCTGCCCTTTTCCCAGTATGTTTATCCATCTGCACATTCACTCTCTATTCTAGTTCCTCCTAATCCATCTCACTTACTGCTTGGTAGCTCCCCAGCTCATCACTGAAACCCTTTTGGAAAACTGGCATCACATGAACCACTTTCTAGTCATCTACTACACAGAAAGCTTTAAGCAAGGAGTAATGTGCCACAGTTAATGCTGATGCTATTTAGCCTGGGGTCCTGCACAGCTTTGGGGTGAATGCAGTTCTCAACCTGGCATCCTTGAAATCAGTTCATACTGGAGGGAGATCATAGTCTGGTCTATTTAGTTTACTTCATTAATTGTGCAGCCTTTAACTCTGTTGTGAAAAGAAATCTATGTTTTAGGACACGTGGTGCGTTACACTGAGGTAAGAATGCTGAGACTGGGAATATTGCTTTTAAAAAATTATTTGAATATATCAAGTCTGGCCTGCTGACCTCAGGTCTCTTCAGTTGCAATAAAGGACCTGTTAAATGTACTAGAGAGCACTCTGACAGCTGCAGCTCTTAACACACAATGCATGGTGTTACCTGGGGGGCTTTACAAAGTAAAGGAACAATGTACAGGAATAAAAATACTAATAATCTTCCCACTATGCAGAACATATTATTTCCTGCTAGGACTGGTTGTGCCCAGGCTCTGGCTGTTCCAGGCTGCCTGCTTCACAGTTCTTTGTTTGCTTTCTGTGATCATAAATCTGGTCACGAATCTGAGTGTTTCTGTGTCTTAACTCATTTTTCTTAGAAGCATTTTCTGTAAATTCTAGAAAATAAATCCCTACAGGGGCTGTTGATGCAAATGAGCTGGTGAAGCTTAGGGAGGGTGAGGAGCTAATGCCTGCCAGCTGCCCTGCCTGGTGGGCTGCACAGATCTGTTTCAGCTGTAATTAGGGGATAAACCATGGAGGAGGGGCCCCAGTTTTAGCTGGGCAGGTTCAGGTTTGGGTGTGGCTGTAGCTTGGGGAGCTGCTGAAACCTTGTATGTCCAGGGGGTCTAAGAGGCAGCAGGAGCCGTAAAAGAGAAAGATGAGCATGGAAAAGCTGTAAGTTTTGTTGCTCCTAATGGAGGGTGTTTTGTGTTTGTGCCCAGTGACAGTGGGGCAAGAGGGTAGCAGAAGTAATAGAGGAGCCTTATCCTTATACTAAATTAAAACTGGGATCGATGCTTGAACTACTGTGGGATACAGGCAGTAATGCTGTAAAATGTGAATCTACTTCATCTCTGCTGCAGAGATGCAGGTGTATAAGTAGCAGCAGCTGCAATGTAAGGAATGTATAAGTGACCTGTACCTTCCCCTCCATCTTCCTCATGTTCTAGAGAGGGTTAAGTCCCAAATATGTTTTCACTATTTGTCCTAATGCTGCTCCCCCTTGTGCTTTGCTTAAATTTGAAACTGTAATGGATTTTATGAACCGTCTCAAATTATTCCATTTCCTTCCTGTAAGGGGAATTGTTTTCCTTTCCTTCCCACCCCTCGTGTAATTGCCCATCTCTCATACATGGCTGTTCTGACCCAATGGGTGCCCTTCCTGGGTGGGTTGGTGGATGGAAAATCACAGGCTGCAGCAAATTATTGCATTGCTTTCTCTCCATGTGGAAGCAAGGGAGATGGGGCTGTCTTACCTCCCCAACAGCTGCTTTGCTGTGTGTTGCGATGTCCACAAAGAAGTGGGTTTGCTCAGTACCCTTGTGTGTGTATTCCCCTGAGCTATTTGGTGATGAAGGGACAGAGAGACAGATCTGTGGTGTAAGAGTGGGAGTTAGAAGGGCATCTGGAGTGGAGAGGAATGACGTGAAATGGCCTCAGCATCTTCTGAACCTAAATAATACTGTTTTTTCCTTGCACAGTCCCTGCTTGCTTCCAGGTGATTACACTGCTTTCTGAATGTGGGGGAAAAAAATCTAATGGGCTCTTTTTGGGATTTCTCCAGTTCAGAAAATTGTTCTGATGTGTACAGGCTTCTCTAAAGGTTCCTAAAACACACCCAGAGTATGGTGAAACCTTGAAATGAGGCTGCTCATATAGCTCAGTATAAGCTGGGTACACAGAGATTTAGTCTATGGGGGCCATGGAGCCTGGTGCTGGGGATATGTGCATGCATAGACCCCCCCCATGACCACCCCTGTGCTTCTAGCTTGATGGTCCAGGGGAGGAGAAAAGACTCTTGTCTGAACCAGCTAGACCAGGTAGTGTGTCTGTCCATGGCTGTTCCTGATGGTGGGTGGAAGAGAAACTTCATGTTGTTTCTTACAGAAGTGCCTGTTGGATGCAGCCCTTCCTGTTGGTGTGGCACCAGTTCCTGGTGTGCAGCAGGGAGCTCTGAGCAAACTGGTGTGCCTGGCTCTGTGCTGAGCACCCGTCCCCAAAGCAGGACAACCACACCAGTGTTGTGTGGTGCCAATTACCCCTGCAGCTCATTATAAGCAGTTAATTTGGGTGCAGGTCTGCACTGATGTGATTATACTGCTTCTGGTCCCCAAGCAGGCTCGTGTGCTCTGTGCAGCATCGTGGTGCTTTTGTGGGGCTGCAGAGCACTGAGGGGTCTGTGAGCTGTGTGTAAGGAAAGGAGAAGGAAACTACAGGAGGAGGGAGACTGAAAGGACCCCCTGGGAGCAGACACCCGGGGTGAGGAGCTGTTGGATTTGATGTTGTCTGGGCTGTTTGTGTGGCGATGAACTAGCTTTGGAGCAGGGGGGACATAACTCACTAAACTGCCCCAGGGCTGCTGGGCAGCCCGCGATGTGCTGCTGTGATGGGCAAACTTCCCAGGGGGGAGAAAACAAACAAGCTGAACAATGTGGTTCTTTGGCAGTAGCAGCTCATGGATCAGCCCCTGACCGGCAGTTCGAGCCGCTCCTGCTGCCCCTGGCTCTTCCCAGCACAAGCTCCCAGCTGGGGGCTGGGTGATCTGCCCAAATCCTCCTACCACTGCCCCTTTGGCTGTGTCACGGCAGTGGGTGGGCTGTGCTGATATCTTGGGTAATCTTCTCGTGTTGCTCAGGTTAATGAGCCCAGGACTCAGTTGTGTGTGCACTGAATAACAGCATAACCAGGGACCAGTTCTTTGCAGGCAGCTCGGGTGTGTTATTTACAGGTATGTAGTAACATTGTCCATGAGGGGAACAAAGGGGGGCTTGGCTGTCGCCATGTGGTACAGCTGTTTGCCTTGCAGAAGCCTGTATGCAGGTATCTCTTTCCTCCTTTTTCTCTTCCCTGCAAAGTTGGCTAAAAAGTGCAATTGGCAAAACTTTGACTTCAGAAAGACAAGTATCTGTCCCAGGGGTATTGACTTCCCACCTCACAGCTGGCAACCACACTATGGATCTTACCTCTTGGTCTGAAATCCTTCCTGTAGTTACACTTAAATCACTTCAGCAGAGCAGTCCCAACATGTCTCCTACTTGTTTTCTTTCCATACTCCCTACCTACAGATGAGGTGAAGATGACACCATTGCTACTTTCCAGTTCTGAGATTCTCAGCTCTCCAGCCAAGTCAATCATCAACTCACATGCCTCCTCTGAAATCTCAACCTTCTCCCAAGCCCCTTAATAAAGAAGATAAGAAACATCAGATTAAAGGGGCTCATTTAGTTGAAAAATGTGATTTGCTGTATTTTCCATGGTAAAGATTAATTGAGATAAGAGCTTTTTAAAGCTTTTCTTCATGTTACTTCATCTGAAGAAAAAGGGTCTTTTGGATTTAGCAAAAGATTGTTTCTATTGAAAAGAAACTTTCAATTTCAACCTTTTTAATCCAGAGCTCTTTAATGTCTCATTTCCCAGTTCTCAAGAGATCTCAGCAGTCTAGCTTTCCACTCGAGTTTGGGGTAGTAAGTAATTTTGTCTTAACTTTTATGAAGAAAATAATCACTTAGCTCCAAAAAGGAATTTAAACCAGGAAGAAAATATCTTTGTTATCTGCTTTCTCTTCTGCCTAGTCCTAGCTGATGTGTGTGTGTGTTTCCCTAACCTAAACAAAATTTGTATCTGCAATAAGATCCATGTTCTTGCTTTTAACCTGTGCAGTGATGTTTTAATTTCACTCAGCAGCAGCTTCTGCCTCGTGCTTCCCAGTGTGAGCTGTATTGGCTGGGAACTGAGTGGTTTTCTCAGCATTAGCTCTAATCAGGAGAATGCTCCCATAAAGATAAATTGGTTTATTTAATAGCTTTAATTGTTGGGGGGGTTTTTTTGTGTATACAGCCAAATACAATTGCTATAAAATATTGCTTTCCTCTTTCCCCTGTGCCTGGTGCCTGATGGATGATTGATTGTACTTGAAATGCTGGAGCTCTGAGCTGTGTGTTTGGATGCTGGGAGGTGAAATATCTGGGATGGCATGTGTTTGGGAATAGATCAATGTGTGGGGCAGCTTTTCTGTCCTGAACTTTATCAGTGTTGTGGAGACCCCACTGCTCAGGGGCCTGTGGTAATGACTGTGTTGTTCTTGACAGAAACTGGTCCAATGGATGTGGAGGTTGTGGCTGCAGATACTGCCTGTTGATGGAGTGAGGGAATAGAGCAATGACCTTTGGAGCTGGAGGAATGTGGGTGTGATACTCTTCCCATGGCTTCCCCCACCGTTGTGCATGGAAGCATTTGTAACAGCAGGACTGCGCTCAGATCCCTGGTCAGATCTAAGGAGAAGATCATCACTCAGGACTGCTTGAGACCCAGCAGAGCCACCTCAGTGCAAGGAGCACAGTTTTTCTGCACCTCCTTGTATTTTGGGAACTGAGTTGTTATCCCAGTATGTTGGACAAAGCCCTCAAATTCCTGAGTTCTAGGTGCTCTCTAGAGCCAGCTGGGCAGGGTAGGATGAGGAGCAGGGCAGCTCACACACCTGAGGCTGTCCCAGCTGGCTTTACTGGAGGACAGTGTGATGGGATTAAAACAGGCTCTGACCACAGGCTCCAGCTTTCTGTGGCAGCACTGACAGGGATCCAGTCCTTGGTCTCCAGTTCAGCTCTGCAGGTGTGTTCCCTTCTCCCACCAGGCATTCTCCCTTCCCAGTTCCCATAGCCAGTTTTCAAGTGTGCACAGCATTTGGTTCCCCACAGCATCATGTGTCCTGGTACAGGAGAAACCTGCAAGGGCCTCACTTCTGGGAACAGCTCCCCTAATCCAGCTGCTCCTGCCCAAGTCTCTGGGATGCTCTGTGTATCTGTGAGGATGATTTTTGTGACAGCAGAGTGGGCTCTCAGCCAGCTCCTCAGTGCTGGGCTGTGCTCTGTCCAGCTGCTTTACTCTTTGAAGCACAGATGAGAGTGATGGAGCCAGGGTTTGGCTGGCTTCTATAGAGAAGGTGTCTTGGCACTGACCTGCATCCAAGGGAATGAGGAGAGATTACACAAGTTTATGCTCTGCAGGCTTCTACTAGCAGAGAAAGAAGGAAGAAAATGGGATTTTAGAAAATTTCCCCCCTATATTTCTAGTTCTACTCTGTTAATACCTGTTGGACCCTGTTGCTCAGAGCAGCAATTTATGAAGAATTGTCTTGACCAAAGTTCTAATCTCTGAGTTCTCAGCTAACCTGAATGTTCCTCCTGCCTCTGGCTCAGCTTTGTGTTGGTATTTTTCAAACTGCAAGTGCACCAGGCAGCAAAGGCTTTTCTCACTTTCTGGTAGCCAGCTCTGAGCCTGTGCTCACACTCTGAGGAGGAAACAGTTTGTATTTTCCTTCTGTAAGGGTTGGTGCTGCTTGCCCAGGGGCTGGAGGAGGTAGGAGGTTTGAGCCACCATGCATGCCAGGCTCACTAACTGCTGTCAGCTCCCTTGATAGCAGCCCCAGGATCATCTTGAAGGTTATTCTTGGGTGTCAGTGCAGGTGACTGACTCAGAGGACAGTCCTCCATATCCTGCAAAGGGATATGCCTCTCAGCAGGCAGTTCGGAAATGAAATTCCATGATCTCTCTTAATAGTTTTTCAAACTGGGAGTCAAACCTCGTTTGCATCAGGCCAGACAGCAGCATCTCAAGGCGTTTGTCATACGGTACCTCTCTGTCCTCTCCAAAAAGTCTGTGTCAGATCACAAGGGCACCAGACTCTCCCTCCGTGCTCCTTATACGTCAGATTTGGTATGTGCTGTTTGGACTGGAGTTTGTTACTCTACTGGGGATAGTCAGAGAAGAGGAGGAAAGTTTTTGATTTAGGTTTTGGTTCCTTTTTTGTCTCTGGGTTTCTCCTGATACTGGGGCTGAAGAGTGAGGAGTAGCCAGGGAGAGGTTTAGCATCATGCAGAGCAGCTGTTCCTACTGCAGGATGCAATGCTGGCTCAGGAGTCAGGAAGGGGTGAGGATGCTTGGGCTCCCAGCTCTCCAGTTTCCTAATTCATTTAGATGCACAGACAGGAGAGGAGAATTACTGCAAAGCCCTCATCTCTCCTGACTGCAAAATCAGAACAGGAAATGGAAATCTCTGAACCCTGAACTCTCACCAAAACTTTCTTGGAGTGAAGGATGTGGAGATACTCCCTGTTTTGCCTCTTCTGGGCTGAGCTCTTGAAGGGGCTCATGTCTCTCATATTTTGAGAAGATAAAGATTTTGCACGTTATGCTGGGGATTTAGCTACAGGCTGTAGCTGGGTCTTAAATATTTTAGGGAATAAGAGCTGATATTATTTAGAGTGAGAATCTGGAATTTGAGCAGGTGCAGGAAGGGTGAAGTGTGGCTGCCTCCCCAGAGGGGATTAGGGGAGCTTTGCTGGGTTTGTGCTGCCAGCAGAGCAGAGGCTGGGAGGAGGGCTGGGAGCCCCTTGTGCGTGTCACGGGGAGGTGAAGGCAAAGTAAGAAAAAAGCTACTTAAACTGAAAGACTGTTGGTTCCTAAGTAGGTGACAGTTTGAGGGACCCTGGGGCATTCC
>NW_009951794.1:672188-687459 GCF_000747805.2 Chaetura pelagica | reverse complement strand
ATTCCTGCCTGCCAGTCAAGCTGCTCAGATAAGGTTTTTGGGGACCAAGACTGAGCTGCTCTCAGGGCTGAGGTTGATGTATTTACCAAGTGGTTGTGGGTGATGTTTGCACTCTTGTAGTCCCCCTAAAATCCTCCTCAAGGGGGATGGCCTTGATCTCCCCTGAGACCATGGGCTTTATCTTGGTCAGAGACTGGGCAACGCCCACTGGCCTCTGCCAGCTCCCTGTAGGTGTGTGGGGAGCACTGCTTTCTGGCTCCCAGGCAGCCTCCCTGGGCCAGCACTGCCCTGCACCTGAGCAGGAGTTTGCTCAGGGGCTGCAAAGTCCCCATTGTCTGCAGGCAGAAGCTGTGCTGTAGGGCTTTGGGCTGTGAGGGACTTGCCAAGAAGATACTGTCTTTTCCTATCACAGGTCACACAGAGGCTTTAGGTCAGTGACTGGTTCTCTCTCTGAAGAACCAAATGGCTGCAAATGAGAGCAGCTCCATGGGTGCTGTGGGGTTTGTAGCCTCTCTCCTGTATCAGGTTGAGCATCATTCCCCAGCCTTGCACCTCCCATCCCAAGGCAGGCAGCAGTACTCAGACCCAGAGCTCTCCCTGCATTGGGTGTCAGTTCCATGGAGAAAGGAAGAAACACAGGCATTTTCATGGCTCCAAAACACAGAGCTTGGAAAGCTCTCCCTGTCTGGAGCTCATCTCTGTCTCTGTGAATCTTGGCACGTTTGATGGAGTAATTCCTTTCCTAGGCTGGGAAACCTTAATCCAGGTTGAAGGGAGGGGGGGGGGAGGGGGGCGTTGTTAGGAGTGTAATAGGAGGTGGATCAGTTTGCTGTTTTTTTTCTTTAAAGCTTTTTTTATCAGCACATGCCCAGCAGTGGTGCTTTCTTGGGCAGCAGTAATTTTCTCATTGCTTCCAGTGTAAACCTGCCTAGCATCTTGATGCCTCCATTCAGCAGCTGTGAGGCATCCTATGGCTTTTGGGGAAAATGGGGAGCTGTGAGGAGTACTGAGATAATAGGACATGTTTACACGAGTAGTGGAAACCAAACACCCCATATCATCTCTGCTCCTGTGTCACTCTTCTCTGAAAGGTCTCCAGGCTTCTATAACAAAGTTTGTATTTCTTTGTTAACAGATGAGAATTTTAATCTGCTTCTGCCACAACTTCCTTTAGTGACTTAGGACAAAGAAGCGATTTAAACTCATCTGGCAGCAGCCTCTGTGCAACCAGTGGGAGTTTGGGCTGGGTGAGAAGTTCCCTCATGCTTCTCTGCAGGGAGGACATCTCCCTGGGAGAGGAGGAAGGAGAAGGCTCTTGAGGCTGATGGCATTTATGCTGAGCTGATAAGTTATACTGAGTTAGTTTTAGTGCATTGAAGTTGTGCTGCTGCTCCTCAAGCCAAGTAGTGTAGTATGGTCTTCAGCATTGTCTTCAGGGACCTCATTTAGTAAATAATTGCTTAACACTCACTGTCCTCATAACAGGGTTGGGAATTGCAGTTGTCAACAAAAGCATCCCATCCTTTGCTGATGAAAAGGAGCACAGGCTGTGATAAATGTGGGATGGGCTGCCAAGGTCAAGAAACCTCTCTGAAGCCTCCAGCCAGGATCCTTGCAGTCAAGCCCAGTTCCCTTATGAGCTGGAGCTGCTCAGCAGGAGCTTTGCTGGAAAAGGTCTGTGGTCCCAAGTGCCAGCAGGGCTGCCACAGAAATGAGTGGCATCTTCCCTGGCTGAGCCAGACAGCTGTTTTATTGAGGCAAGCACTGGTTTTATGTTACATCCCTGCTCTTGGACTGGATTTTCTGTGACTGTCAAAATGTCAGTCTTTGAGGGGAAGAGGGGAAGCAAGGAAAATGGCTCAAGTTTTAAAAGCCAAAGCAGCAAATGCAGAATCCCAGTCAGCTCAGCTCAGGAAGTGTTTACCTTCAAAGACAGTGGGAAAACCTTCAGAAAACACAACAAGGCAACAGAACAACTGCACAGACAAGATCTGTTTTCTCCCCAGTGACAAGCTAAACCACCACCAAGGGAATTCTCTAGTTCAAAGCATGACTCAGGCTGGGGAGGTGCAGATCAAACCAAAGCTGGTTAGAACAGTGCAACTCATGTTTCCTCTAATGGCAGCTTCTAATTTCACCTCCTGTTTTCCCTGGAAAGCAAGTGGAGTCTGTTTCTTTTGGATATAGCACGTTTGGGGGATGCCAAAACTTTTTTTTCCATTTTCTTTCAGTTTTCTATTGCATTTAGATGTGCAGGCAGCACTGGGGCTCAGGGGAGGAGGCTTCATGATCACAGATTGTGAGGCCTATGAGGCTGCATGTGATCCAGCAGCATTTTTGTCTCTGGCATTGACTTGCTGTGTTTGGTGGGCTTGTGCCTTGGGAAGAAATCTTGGCTCAGGAATGAGCTACAGAGCTGGAGGGAGACCCAGGGCATTTGAGCACTGGGGTGGTGTGGACTGATACTCAAACTGTCACGGGCTGCAGTTTCACACCTGTTGGTGTGCTCCTCATTGAGAGTGGGTTCATAGGTGAGTTCTTCCTGAACCATGACACGTGATGCTCTGTAGAGCCTAAAGTCTTGCTGGTTCAGACATAGTCCCTCAAAACTGGCTCTCTCCATTTAAGGACCATGACATTTGGAAACGGTCCTGGGTTTTCTCTATGATCAAACTTGCTCTCTCTCTCACCCATCTGGTCTGTCCTACTGGAACTCTGCAGTTCACTGGATGGGGACAAAGAATAATAAGCATAAGGTAAGCTCTGCACCCAAAGGAGCTGCAAGGCTTCTTTGACCTATCCTTTGCAGGAAGGAGAATACTGGAGATGGAGGTGAGGCCTGTGAGGCCAGATGTCCCCTTTGCCCTTGCTGGGGAGCAGAGCTTTTGGGGAAGCAGGGTGGTGGTGGTGGTGTTCAGCAGAGCTGGAAGCTGCTCCCTGAAGCCTGTTGATTTGGAAGTATGCTGCTATTTTAAAATTGCTCTTTCCTGTGGAAATATTTCTCCTGTCTTCTAAGTTGCCAAAGGAGTGATTGCATTACTGTGAACCTCTGCTGTAGCCAGTGGAAAGATAAAATGATCTGGTTCCTCCCTTGGTCTCCTCATACTCACTGTACAACGAGCAAAGTGGGGCAAGAATGGCTTTACCTGACTGTGTGTGCTCTGTGTCTGCTCTTAGCTCCTTAGACTAGACACATCTGCTAGATGAGTAGCTGTAAACAAACAACAGTGGTACTGTGATTAGCCTGACAAATCTGTGCTGCTGAGGTTTTGCTGCATTGACATGGGATAAAATGAAAGCTAAAGAGAAAAAAAAAAAAAAAGGGAGTGCACCTGGAATTCCTGAACAGCTTTTTTTTTTTTTTTTTTGCAGCCCTGTTAGCTGGCAGTTTGTGGAATCTGGAATGTCCTGCAGAAAGCTGTAGGATGAGGTCCTGTGGTTTTGGGATCATGTTGCAGAAAGTCTTTCAGCAGATAAAGCTGCTTTGATGGTTCCTTTCCCAGGGAGAGATGCTCTCTAGTGTCCAGCAGAGCTTGCAACTCTCATTCCCTCTTCATGCTGGTCACCACAATCCTGCAAAGCAGCTCAGTTTGGGGGGGATGCTGCAGGGCACTGCCTGGCTAGGGCTTTGGTATTCCCAAGTGGGACTGGAGTGGATGTAGTCTCTGGGCTGTGCATCTGCTTTGGAATTAATTGGTCATTTTGCCTGGCTCAGCTCTGACATGTAAATTAACCCTGTTTGTAGTTTATGGCTGGGTGACCCGTGTGTCACAGTGTGTGGCTGTGATCAGGATCCCACTAAGAAGGCTCTGCAGGGAGATGGAATGGGAGAAAATCCTTCACTTGAGGCCATGTGAGACTTGCTGTGATGGACACTTCTTGAGCAGAGCATTGTGTGAGGGTGAATCACTTGGGAATGGCTGCTGGGGGGAGAAAAACCAAACCAGGCAGAGGTAATGCCAGACTTCTGGAAGATGGTGGGAGTATAATGGTATCTCATTATAGGCATTTGGGAAATGGCTTATCTCTGCATGCACTGTCATCTGTTTGGTGTGCTTCCTGGGCAAAAACCAGACCTTTGGAGAGCTTACAAAAAAAAATTGCCTTTGTTCCTTAAAATGGAATTGTCTCACCCCACTGTGTGCACAGGGGTGCAAGCATGGCTGAGCTGTATTGAACATTGGAGCTGGTTCCTGAGAAACATGAAAAACATTCATAAAGCCATAAGAATCTTGGAAGCCATGAACCATTTAGTGAGTAATTAATAAACTAAAGCAAAACTCAATTTTTCTTTTCTTTTTTTTTTTTCTTTTTAGTGAGGAAGCCCATGCTTGTAAAAGTGAGAACTTCTGTCTCTTCCAAAATTAATGGCTCTTATTTTCATGAACTGAGGATGTTTTCCATAAGGTGTGTGGATATTTCACCTTTCCTCCTCAGCACACTGTTGTGGGCTCCCACCCTGTGTGCCCTCCAGTTCACCCACCTGCAGACACCTCCTCTCTGGGTGTTGCACACAAGGCCAGAGGAACAGCCATTGCTATTAAAGGAGCTGTCAGGAGTTCACCATCTCTAATGTGCTGTAGCACTCAACATGCTGCACAGGTTTTTAATTACCTCTTGGTGATTAGTGGTCCAGAAAAATCCCATCAAACCAATTAAATAATGTGCAGCTGACTGAAGGCTGCTTGCAGGCTCCAGAGCTTGCAAAGCTCTGCCAGTCACTGCAGGCTGAGGATTTTCCCTGGCCTGGGCAGCTCCCACCAAGGGCAATCACAGATCACAGGAGAAGCCTTCAGCTTTTTGCACCATCCTTGTCCCTTGGATGAGGAAGAAAGGCAAAATGCTACAGGTGTCATGTCTCAGGGGTGATTTATTATATTGGTTTCTGTTGTTGAATATATTTGCATTATGTTTGGCCATATTAAAATGTCTTCAAGGATGAGCTCTTGGGCTGGGGGGGGACAAGCACTGTGGGAAGGGGGACTGTGCTGATTTCTACAGCCACCGTGTCACTGTTCTCCCCTGGGAAGATGGTTAGTAAGAAGAAAGCCTCACTGCTCCAGTTCATAATACTGCAAGCACAGGGAACTCAAGGGTTCAGTGTCTCAGCAGAGCCTTGTTCAGGGACATCTGCCCATGCTTGTGTGTGAAGTGGCATTGGGTGTCACATGTAATGACTCATCTCACCTGGCTTAAATGGATGTTCCCAGGTCAAGTGCTGTCTGCACTCTTGCTGCTGGGTTTAAAGATCAGTCCCATTTGGCCAGGCTGCAAACACTCACTTCCCCCCAGCTTTATTTTGCAGACAGTCTGTACATGACTTATCCAATTTGTTATTTTTCAACTCGGACAGTAATTGCTTTGCCTGGATTTAGTAAAGATGCTATTGTTAGTAGCAGCAGCAATAATATTTGCCCTCTAAGTGCTGCCTCACCTCTGGGTTGAGGACCTATGATGTGTGTGCTGTGGCTTTTCTGATCCCTGAATTGTTGCCTGTGCTTCTGCTGTTCTTATGCAGAAGGTGCCAGAAGTGACACTGCCCATCCTGGAGTAAATCAGCCCCTCAGCCTCCTCTGGCCTTGTGAGGTGGAGCAGCAGCTGATGATGCAGTTGAGGTTATCACTAATTAAGTATCCAAACTCATTAAATCTGTCTTCCTAAAAAAAGTCTTGTTTCCTGCCTGTAGTAGATTTTCAGAAAAGAGCCTGACAGTGGAGCTGGGCTGTTCTCCTCCCATGTGAGTGCTGTGGGTACATCACTGCCCTTGCCATCAGATGGGATGACCCCTGCACTTCTGAGAAGTGTTACTTGAACTCGCTGTTGAACTCTCTCCAAAGTCTTGATCATCTGGGGAAAATGAAAGTAAAACAAACCATGAGAGCTTAGCAGGGTGGTTCTTGTGAACACACTGACTTTGAAATTACCTGAGGGTGATGCTGGGGGTGTGAGGGACCCACAGCATGTTCCCTGCTGCAGTGGGGTTTGGGTGAAGGAGAAGCAGAGTATTGACCTCATCACTGGCCTTTGCAGACCTGTTGCTCCCCTGTTCCTGGTGCAGTCTCCAGAACAATCCTGCATGTTCCCAGTAACGTGGACGAGTCCTGCTCGGGATTGCTGCAGCCCTCGTGTGTGAGGCTTGAGGAGGCAGGACCTCGGCAGGGAGCAGGGCTGGACCAGCAGCCGGACCAGGGCTCTCTCTGGGGTCCTTCCTCCGTGTTTCCTTCTTGCAGAGCCATAGGAGAGCGTGAGGGGTGTGTGCCCACCCGGGGGGCTGGGGCCGTGCTGCCCCAGGGGACACAGCAGAGAGATGCTGAGCCCTGCTGGGGGGCTTGGGGGTCCCTTCGCTGGGGGGTCCCTGGCAGCCCCAGCCCTGGGACCTGTCCCCGTGCCCCGGTGCTGCTGTGCCGTGAGGCAGGATGGCCACCAAGCGGCTGCTGCTGGGACTGGAGCACCAGCTTTATCCTTTCTTAATCCCAAACTGCTTCGGGAGAGGATGCAAAATCCAAGTCCCGCTCTGCAACGACAGACACAAGTGTCAGGCCAGTTCTATTCAATTCTATTCCAGTCACTGAGTCAAACTAAAATGAACAGCCGAGTCTTAGTTTGTTTTTTCTTTCCTGTACTTGCCCAGGAAAGTTGTACCTTGTTTTTCAGCCAGGTGATCTTCAGATCTCTGGCAGCAATAGCAGTGGTTTGGGGCTTGGGAGATTCTACCTGCCTTTTGGAAGGATCTGGTTAGCAAGGAGCTGGTTAGTTGGAGCAGCACTGGTCTGGGGAAAAATGGGGTGGGAGGGTTTGGAAGTGAGTTGCTAGCATTGGGCTGCAGTCCAGAGACCCAGCTGGGTTCCTGCTCTGCCTGAGATAGGTGTTCAGATCTGGTATGGATGGGTGCTGGGATCCTTAGCAGAAATGCCTTGGGCCCTGGGGTATCTTTGCAAGGGCAAGAAATGCTCTTATCTGGAGGGGCTTGGTCAGCAGCTCTGCCACCTGGGAGGGGAGAGGTTTTAGCTGAAAGGCTGCTGAAAGGGGAGCTTTTGAAACGTTGCTGCTTCTATTTAGTTTTTAAAAAGCACCTCTTGTGATGATGAAAGCACTGTGATACAGGTATTTGCTCACTGGGAAGGAAAACAAGCTTTGCATTTCCTTTCTCCAAGGAAATCAATTTAGAGGCTCTTTCTGTGAATGTCAGGCCTTGTAGATACACCCGAGGCTCTTCCAGAAGGTTAATATTGTTTTTTATAAATTACATTATCTTGCTCTGCAGGAAGCAGACATCTCTTTGTTTTAGTTTGCTCTAGCTAAAACCTAAGTCATCCAAGGAGAAAAGCAGCTGAATGTAATCCCTGTTTGTTTTTCTGCTAGATGGTGTATTCTGCTCTGCTTTCCCTTCATGTGCCCTTATCTGATCATCAGGGCAATTTGGACTTATCCCCAAAGTCTGAGTGTGCTGGCCCTGCCCTTTAGCTGGGGACACACACAGGCATCTGCAGAGCCTGCTGGACCCCTGTGAAAGAAGTGGCTGCTAATGATGCCTTCTAGTGCTCATTAGTTCTCAAAAAAGCATTGTTTCCTGGCATGGTGGGAAGTACTGAGCCATAGGCTGGGATGATTGGGCTCTGAAGGAACTATTTAGGGAGACAGAAAGTAGATAAAAATCACTGTGTTACCCAACAGGCCAGAAAATTGTTATAGGACATAAGGGCTCTGTAAGCATGAAAACTTCACCTCTGAAGAAGCTACAGGAGGATATTTCCCTGTGGTGGTGGTTTGTGATGGCACCTTTTGGATGGTGTTACTGATGCCTGAGTGCAAAGTGCAATTCCTTCACCTCCAGCAGTGGGACCTGCAGCTTTGTCACCTCCCAGGGCACAGGGTGGCTTGTCTGAGCTTCGAAGCAGTTTTAAAGTGCAAAGACATAGGAAGGCCAGTTCAAATAACTACAGTCTTAAGTGATCCTGGCATGGTAGGTCATGCTGGAGAAAAACCACCAAGCTGTTGGTGCAAGGTCCTCCAGGATGGTTGAGCCTGTGCTGCACTGAACCACATTATTATCAGGACTCTTTCGGCTCAGCTGGAGCAGACAGATGATTAATAATTTAAAATACTGCAGCCAGGGTGGAAATCCCCTTCATCCACATGCAACTCCCAGCTGTTGATCCCTTTTTCCAGAGAGAAATTTGTGACAGATGTGAAACGATCCCGTGATCCTCTATAGCCCGTCAGTGAGGCAGAGACACGTACAAATAGTTTCTAAATTCCTTATTATGCCTCATCTGCCTGATGTCCTGAGATCTGTTTGTGCAGATGTCTCTCCAGGGCTTCTTGGAGAAGCCCCATCTCTGCTACCTTCACTCTGGTCCATGCTGGGGCTCTGACTTGCACAGCCAGGCCAGGACCCTGCCAGGGCTGTGGCACATGTAGGGATTTAAGCTCCTGAAGTTTTCCAGCTCTGCTGTAATGTCTGCTGGAGTTTTGTGCAGAGATGCCCAGACTGGGGATTGCATTTAGACAATGGTTCTTCAGGTTTAAAAAGCTTTGGTGCATCTGTTCTAGTAGAAGGTGTCCCTGCCCATGCAGGGGAGTTCGAACTACTCGATGATCTTTAAGGTCCCTTCCAAGTCCAAAAATTCTGTGGTTCTGTGATCTGCTGTTACGGTGGTTAATGAGCTTTTCTCTCGTGAGCTCATGTTCTCTGCTTCTCCTTCCAAAATATTTAAAATAATAACAATTGTGCAATAACAGTTTCTGTTTTCTTTCTGGAGCTGCAGCAAAGGGGGGGGGGGTTAACACTTTTGCTCCTGGAAAGGAGTGTGACTCCCTGAAATAAAAGAACAGCAGCCACGTTTTGTCAGTTCTTTTTCAGCAGGTCCTGTACTCCTGGGGGATTTCAGAGACCTTATGACATCCACAAATGTCTTCTCACTATTTTATGTCACAATGTTTGTTTTGTCTCCTGTTGTAGTATTTTGCATTTGTAGAGTTTGCATTTGTATGCTGTAGAGTTTTGCATTTGGGGAAGAACAACACCATGTCCCAGTACAGGTTGGGAGCTGACCTGCTGGAGAGCAGTGTAGGTGAAAGAGACCTGGGGGTCCTGGTAGACAGGAGGATGACCATGAGCCAGCAATGTGCCCTTGTGGCCAAGAAGGCCAATGGCATCCTGGGGTGCATTAGAAAGGGTGTGGTTAGTAGGTCGAGAGGTTCTCCTCCCCCTCTATTCTGCATTGGTGAGGCCACATCTGGAGTATTGTGTCCAGTTCTGGGCCCCTCAGTTCAAGAAGGACAGGGAACTGCTCGAAAGAGTCCAGCGCAGAGCTACGAAGATGATGAAGGGAGTGGAACATCTCCCTTATGAGGAAAGGCTGAGGGAGCTGGGTCTCTTTAGCTTGGAGAAAAGGAGACTGAGGGGTGACCTCATCAATGTTTACAAATATGTAAGGGGTGAGTGTCAGGGAGATGGAGTTAGGCTTTTCTCAGTGATGACCAGTGGTAGGACAAGGGGTAATGGGTGCAAATTGGAGCACAGGAGGTTCCATGGGAATCTCAGGAAGAACTTCTTTGCTGTGAGAGTGACAGAGCCCTGGGCCAGGCTGCCCAGGGAGGTTGTGAAGTCTCCTTCTCTGGAGACATTCAAACCCCCTGGACACGTTCCTGTGTGATGTGCTCTGGGTGCCCCTGCTCTGGCAGGGGGGTTGGGCTGGGGGATCTTTCCAGGTCCCTTCCAACCCCTACAATTCTATGATTCGATGATTTTAAAATGAACTGAAACAGGAAGCTGTGTTGCTGCTGGTGTTACTGTGTTACCTGTTCTGTGAAGTCAGAGGCCTGGGGCAGGCAGGAGCCTGCCCTGCAGAGCCCCTGGGCAGCTCCTGCCTGGGCTGCTGCCAAGCAGTGTCCTGTGGCAGCAGCCTGCTTGGTTGCAGGATTTCTGTTTCATTGCCAGAAGCACAACTCCATCAGTTTCCTCTGGAAGGGGAGGAAGGTCTCTAGCATGAGTTGGCCTGCTTGGCAGCTAACATCACCTGATCCTTTTGGAGTTGGAGGTTTTTTGGCTGTGCTTTTTCTTTCTCCATCTTCCAGCCCTACATAAGTCTTTCAGAAAAAGAATTCAGTGATACATACTTGTTGCAATGGGCAGGCTTGACAGATCTCTTTTATGCCTGGGGCATAGTTCTGAGTACTGTGAGTCTTTTGTCTCCTGCAAAGGTTGTCCTTGGGTGCTGGGAAGAAAGATCCCTGGCTGAATGTTGGAAAACAAGTGTGTTGGTAGTTGTAACCCTCTTGAGAAGCTGTGGCTGGGACTGAGTGTTTTCAAGCCTGCCAGTTTTAATTCTTTGCAGCCCTAAGTGCTCCAGGTTGTGCCCCTCATCTCCAGATGTGTTCTCAGCAGCTCAGAAGGGATTATTTCATGATGACCTGAAGGCAATGCTTGGAAAAGCAGGAAAAGCAAGCAGGAAAAGAACTAACTGGGTAACTACATTTTTTGGTTTCACAAACTGGTGAGAAAAAATGGCTTTTATTCCTGGGTGGGTTATGGATGTATTAAGCATAAAGAAGGATGACAATTATTAAATTATTTCCAGGGTCTGTCTTTTTTGGGAAGTTTCCATGGATAACCAGATCTCGTTTGGGTAATGTCTGCAGCAAGTTGTGCTAGTGGGAAGGATGGTCCAAAGAAGCCCTTGGGAGAACTGATCATGCTCTGACATAAAAGCACTGCATAAAATGCTCTCGCATAAAAGATTCATATTTTGGAATGAATCTAAAGGAAATGTGAGCTTTGAGGTCCTGGCTCAGCTCCCAGTTGAGTGTTTATGTTGCCATTGTTTTGTTGTAGTTTTGGTGGTATGAATTTCCGTGACTTCTGGATTTGAACCAACTTTCTGTTTCACTAACTGAACTTTGCATACATTCTGTATGTTTCACAAGCGTGATTGAATTATGTGTACTAAATAATAGGATTATTTGTGGGTTTTGTATGGAAAACCTAAATACAGTGTCTCTTGGCTAACCCCATTGCTTCCTTCCCTGTATTCTTCAAAACCTCAGAGCTGTTTGAGTTCAATCTCTGCTGTTTCAACCATTTAATCAATTTTTTCCCCTCATGGTCTTCTGATCAGAAAAAGGAACAGAGTTAAAACTTAAGCTCACTCAGACGTCTTTACTTCAGAGATAAAGAACATCTTGGTTTGGCACCTTATGAGACCAGATCAGCTCTGCTGGCTTGTACTAGATCCCAGTGCCCCATCTCTAAGAGTGACTATCCATCTGCAGGTGCCTCAGCAACCCTGGGCTGCATCTTCTCAGCAGGCAGCAGTTGGACACTCCCTGAGCTGGAGTTCACATGGAAGCTGTAGTGTAGTGAGGAGTTTTCTGGGCTGGTGCTCTGTGCAGTAGCAAAGGGCTCTTGGTTGTTCTAAGCATGGACAATGAAGGCTTTTGTGAACCCCACATCCAGAGGTGATGTTCCTTATTGCTTCTCAGGGTCACTCACAGCTTCATGGGCACATCTCTTGCAGATCTTTTTTGCTTTTCTGAGCCCTTCCTCCTGCAGCCCATATTTCATCTGTTGCCCAGCTTTACATCTTTTTGAGATCTATGTGATCCTTCTGGAGCACATCCTAACATGCACACAGATGTGGATAAACAGTGGGTTTTATTATTTTGTTCTGTATTTCCCTCCTAATAACCCCCAACTATTATACCTTAATTCTGATGTCTCTGTCTTGAAGGGCTGATAGCTGATGGGGTTCTCACTGCTGAGATGGGCAGACGCTGTGTTGATACCTCACTCTTTGTCCTTTCAGTTCCCTGAAGGCAAAGCTTGTGCCTTCACATACGTGACCTGGATAGTACATGACCTGGTACACCTTATTACAATGTTTCAGTACTTCAAGGGTGGCTACCAAGATGATGGAGACTCCCTATTTACAAGGAGTCACATGGGAAAGACAAGGAACAATGGGCACAAGTTGCTCCTGGGCAGATTCCAACTGGACACGAGGTAAATTTTTCACCATGAGGACAATGGAGCACTGGAATAGCCTCCCAAGGGAAGTGGTAGATTCCCCCACATTGGAGAGTTTTAAGTCTCAGCTTGACAGGGTGCTGAGCCATCTCATATAAACTGTAGTATTACCTAGAAAGATTGGACCAGATGATCCTTGAGGTCTTTTCCAACCTGACATTCTGTGATTCTATGATTTGTGTGGTCCTTGCTTGGTGAGCAGCCCTGGGGAATAATGAAGCCCTGAGTTGCTGAGCTTGTGCTGCCTGAAGTTGTGTTTTTCTCTGAAACTCAGATGTCTCCTGGGTCACACAATTGACAGGACTTCAGCTAAAAAAAAATGTTAGAAAGAATGACAGCAATGGGGAAAACAGGTGGTGTGTCAATAAGTGAGTGTCCTGAGGGACTGGCCTGTAGCTTGCTAGGACCTGTCTGTGCCTTATGGAAGAAAAACAGCTCTGTGGAGGGAAAGATAATGATACCTCAAGGAAACATGTAAGTTTATCTTGGATCACTGTACTCCAGTGTGACATAAGTCAAGAGCACAAAATTCCCGGTCTTTTGTGCTAGGGTTGAAATAATTTCCTCTGAGATAAATAAACTAATATACAGATGAACCTGGTTCTTACAAATGGCTGAATTAAGAGCAGCTGTGTCAGATGTGAAGTGTGAATCATACCAGGAAGAATCCCAGAGGATGTAGCATGTGCTCTTACTGCTTTTGTTAGTGGTAATTGAGGAAGAAGACATGAAACTCTGTACATGGTCTTGGGGTGGATTCTCTGGCTTTGCTCTTTGAGTGCTTCCTACTTTTCAGAAGCATCTGCTTCCCAGTGTATTTTGTACCAGAGGTATCTGGGGAAGGTTTTGTCTGCAATGTTACGTGTCTGTTGGTTTTTGTTCTTCTCTGGGCAGTATCTAGGACTGAAACTCCACAGAGGGCTTATAAGCAGCTTTGAGATGCCAGGGAACATGTCAGCTCCACCTCTGCCTTTTAAATATTCAATTGCTTTCTTCATTTCAGAGCAATAACACAATTGTTTGTGTAAGCAGACTTGTTTTGCAATTCTGTCATTTTAGTTTTGTAATAGAAATGTCCAAAGCTGTGGAAGCTGCATTTTATAGATGCAGGCTTCAATGGGAACAAGTTGTTAGGTTTCTAGGTAGAAAGTGGCTGAGTAGGCTGGGAAGTACTGAGCATGACACTTGTAAACTATCTTGTAGGCAACTTTTTTGGGCTTCCCTCTGAATCTCGGAAGTGTTTGTGGTTTTACAGGGGGTAAACCAGAGTAGAGGGAGGGTAGGAAGCTCCAGATTGTATTGTGTGGCCACCTAGGATGTGCTGTTTTGTGGTCTTGGCTTTTAATCTCGCAGGCTTGTCACAGTGCACACTGGCTTGTGGGAGCATATTCATATTTTGACCCTACAGATTTCTCCCCATGGTTGAATAAATGTTGCCAAGGGGATTTGTAGCTGGTTCTTTCCATCCTCTGTTCTGGCCACAGAGGGCAGAAGCAAAACAGGCAGCAGGGCTGGTGTTGCCGAGCCTGGAGTGGGGCAGAGCTGCTGCTGTTCGTTCTCCCAGACATGCTCTTTGTCTGCTGGAAGACAGATGGGAAGAGCTTGACAGAAGCATAAAGCTGGTTTTGCTCTGCTTGAGCATTTCCCCTCACAAAAGGGAAATCCTATTGTGCTGAATTTGCTTGGCCTTTGGCAGGGCTGGCTGCAGACAAGCAGTGATTTTTAGTTGGTATTAGGAGCTGCCTTCTCCTGTGGTCCTCATGTCTCATGCTGTATAAGCCTCTGTTTTGGGAAAGTGAAACAATTTGCCTACTCCTTAATGAGATCTCTTTCTCCCACACACTGTTGATGACTTGTGCTGGAAGTACTTTCAGTTACTGGCCAAAATCCAGAGGTCCAACTTTCTCAGAGAGCAAAAAATTATCTCCAAGTTGCTTAAAGGGCATGATATACCTAAATATACCTATGTTTTTGGACAAGACAGTCAAGGAAATACCCAATTCCTTTTAAAATCACTTGGAAGGAAGTTGTGTGTCTGCATTTCCAGGCTGCTTGGAAGATATAGTTTAGAAAGTCTTTCAGGCAATTTGCTAATGTGAGACAAGGTGTGTAGTGTTGTTAATAATGAAGTCAGAGTGCTGGCACAAAAAACCATTTGATAGAAAAATCAATATTTCAGCCAAGGAGGTGTTTTACAGCTCACTGTATATCTCAATATGCCACTGGATTATTTAAGATGTTAACCCAAGGCTTTCTGGGGTTGAGGGGAGGAGGGCAAGGGGACAAATAATCCGTTAAAAACTTGTAATTTGTGTCAGCAGTAGGGTAGATGTCTGAGGATCATACACTAAGATGTTACCTTAAGGAAGCCTTAGGCAAGGAAGAAAGCAGGTAAAACAGCCTGAGTTGACGCATGTAGGAATTTTGGAAAGAAGGCAACAGCCTGGATTAAAGCTGAGAGTGGGTGAAGGAGAGGAAGTAGATGTAAGAATGTAATGAAGAGAGATGTTAATGCAACTTTGTGCATGCAGCTTCTGCCTGGGGTTGCAACCAGGGCTTGTGACTGCCAGAAAAAAACAGGGTAGTTGTTTGAGATGTTTGTTTTGTTGTGGTTTTGTTTGGTTTGGGGATTTTTGTTTGTTCTTAGTTTGGTTTTGGTTTGTTTGTTGGTTTTTTTTTAAAAGGGAACAGCTCCAGTTTAATGCCCTGAGCCTGGAATGTGAGAGTGTGATGGTAGAGAAAAGATCCAGCATGTGAGTATTTTTCTACCTGGAAATCCAGCATGTAACTATTTTTCTATCTATTTATCAACCTAAGGAGCAGTGGTTGTTTTGCAGCACCATGACTAGCACTGAGGGCTGATCATTTATGCATATCTGCTAAATAAGGCTCGTAGTCCAGCTCCTGAACTACAGTGGCTCAGTATGTGGTGCTCAGGGAAGGCCAAGCACAAGAATCCTTTTGGGAACACTGCTTTCTTCTCAGAGCACAATTTGCAAACACAGTCAACACATCTGCACCTTTTGGTCGTGGAATGAAAGTAAGGACGAAATATAAACAGAGGCTTGAGCAAAAGAGTGGACTGTGGACTGGGCGAAGTCATTGCTTTTTTGGGATGCAGCCAAAGCTTTTAGTAGTGTGGAGCTGGCACTGCTGTCTGTGGCTGGTCACCCTGCATAGGGTGCTGATGCCCTGCATGGCAATGGTGAGGGACCAGAAAAGGTCATTGCATGTGCCAGCAGG
>NW_009951794.1:638652-672136 GCF_000747805.2 Chaetura pelagica | reverse complement strand
CAGGAATGGCCAAGTGAAGGAAAGGAGCTTATGGGTCTCTGGAGCTATCTGGGCTCATAGGGAAGAGTGAAAGGAGCTGAGTGAAGAGTGGAGTGAGCTACTCTTAAGGTCACTTTCCTGTTGTAACCTTGTACTGCACTTGGTGATAGTTAAAACTGTATTTGATAGTCTGATTTGTCTCCTTTCCCCTAAAAAAAGAAAAAGGGCAGCAGGTTTTATCCTCATTGTACCCTGTCACCAGTACCAAGAGATAAGAGACTGGTGGCTTTTATAGCAGCATTTCTTACTGGTTTTCTGATCAAAGCCTACTCTGTATATTCAATTTTGTAAGGCAGCTTTACCTTCCCTTGTGTTCACAGCTTTGTGTGGTGCCTGAACGGGGAATTCCTGAGCAATTAAGGTCACTTTTATGGCATTATGTAGATTGTCATAAATCACTGATGTTTCAGCCATAAATTACATTATATGCTGTTTTCTTGGTGCACCAGATAAGCAGGGAAGTCCCTTGCAAACATGAAAGTGAAGGTTTCATAAGCAAGTGAGATTTGGAAACTGAAATCAGTGGTGAAACATAATGAGAACAATGATATCATGGGACTGTGGCTGTTAGGGCTGAGACCTGGGATCAGTCCATCATTCTTTTAATTTCCAAGAACAGGGAATAAGAGATATATATATATACACACACATATATACATATACATATATATATATATATATATAGCGCTACTAGTTCTCTGGAGCATAAAGGAATAGAAGACCAAAACACAATCCAGGAGGAGATGGTAAGTGACCTGCTGCACCACATAGATGTGCACAGATCCATGGGGCCTGATGGGATGCACCCTAGGGTGCTGAAAGAGGTGGCCAAGCCACTTTCCATCTTTTATCAGCAGTCCTGGCAGTTTGGAAGCAGGGAGCTGCAGTGCACTTCTTCCCTTGCTCTGGCTGTTCTTTCAGACTGCTTGCAGCCCGGAAACAGCAGGTGATATCCCAAAGAATGAGGGTAGGTGTGGATTCTTGGGGGGCAAAAAGGCCATTGTCTTCTAATGGAGCTGCTGTGTGTGGCAGTAGCAGCAGTTCAGACTCGGGTTACAAGGGGTTTTCCCCCTTAGTTACATGTCAGAGTAGTTGAGTACCATGGACTCAGTGTAAACATTGTGGGGGCTGCTTTTAGTTTCTTTGTGTCTTGAACGTTGCCCTGTCAGACTTGTTTTCCTGCTCTAATGTCAAGTCATTTTTCAGTGAGGACTTGAGGTGGTTTCAGGTGGCAGGAAAGGTTGCAGTGTGTGATGGGTCACCTTGTATTGGGTATTGGGGTGAGGTGAGCAACTCAACCTGTCAGCAGCAGCCAGTGAGACATCTCCTGTCAGGGGTCTTCAGTGAACACCCACCATACCCTGTAATACATGCACATGTACTCCCACCCAGGCTAAATTCTGGAGCCTTTGCCATATAGACATGTTCTGATTATGGACTGAGGTGAGAAGATGCTTGGCCCTGTTCTGGAGAGGCAAGGAGGGGTTTAGGCTGTCCCTGCTGGGGAACAGTCAAGATCCCACACTGCAACCTGCTACTAAGAAGTAAGAAGTAGCTGGACAAGCCCTGCTGGACAAGCCCTGCTCCAGCTGCCCTCCCACCACAGGGCTCATTTTCTCAAATTGTTTTGACAGGAAGCATTTCTGAGCAAGTACAGAAATGAAAGCCCTTTTCTGCAATCCAGACTTAGAGCAAAGAAGCCATTATTTGGCTGTTCATTATGGCAATGGACTTAAAAACATTTCCTCTTTTTGTCCAGGTCTGTTTATGTGGGCTTCGAACAGAGAGACCAGAAGGACTCTCACCCCAGCTACTTCTTACTTCTTAGTAGCAGGTTGCAGTGTGGGATCTTGGTCTGTCTCCTGACTGTTCCCTGGTTCTGAGATGAGGCTCCCCATGTTGCTTTATCTGCTGAGAGGTGCTGGTTACCCTTCAGAACCATGTGGCTCTTTCATCTCAGCCACCTACACTGACCCAGCAGTAGGTTTTGGCTCTCAATTCCCACACCAGCTCTATGGGGCTCTCCTGCACTGTCTATTGTGCCACCTACCCTGAGCTTAAATCACATCACTTCTTTGACATTCTCTGGGATTTTGAGACAAATACTGATTTGCCACAGGCAAAATCCCAGCTTCCAGGACCAACTATATGACAGCAGGTGGGTATTGTTTGTGCACTAAAAGCTCCTTCTCAGTACTGGCTGTGCATCCTATGGTGTATAATTTCATCATTTCCACAGTTTTATAGTCCTGCAGAGCTTTTACCCCAGTTGGATTTCTAGTAGCCCCATCTAGCTCTGCCATGCAGAGCAACATCTTGAGCTGCTGGTGGATGAGCAGCACTGCCACCCAGCAGCCAGAGCTCAGACTGCTGGGCAAGGAAATGTGGAAGCCGCGTTGACCAGCTGGTGTTTCATGTTTTTCTCTAAGCAACGTGTTTAAGGAGAAACATGATGCCCTTGTGGAAACGAAAGGAGAAAGATTTCCTTTTCTAGGAAGCTAAGGAGGAGCTAAGTTCCTCCTAAGCTAAGCTAGGTAGCTAAAGGAGGCTAAAGCAGCTGGGCTGGGACTGGCTTATTGTAACTGTACTGATATACTGATTGTTTCAGCAGCTCCCTGGTAACAACTCACTCACTGTTTCCGGAGAGCTGCTGGCCTAACCAGTGGCTTTTTTATTTTTCCTCTGCTGAGCATGGTGTGAGCTGCTCAGAAGGGCCAGAAAAGTCTTCATTCTTTTTTCTAGTGCTTTCTGACAACTGCAACACACTCATGGCTATCAGAACCAAATGTTCATCTAAGAAAGATTTCTTTCTGAGCAGGCAGTCATGCCCAACATGATTTCTCCTGCCTCTGAAAGACCTTAATTCTGCCTGGAAAATAAACTCTTTCAGAATGGTTAATTAATGTATTGGGTTTGTTTTTCTGGTGCTCTCTTATTCTATATTTATGTGAACCAGACAGGCAGCTACTAGTGCAGAGAGACCCCCAACAAAGGTCAAGGAATGCAGAATACTCTTATCTCTTGGTGTCATTCAGATTTGCTTCTCATCTTAACTTTGTGGTTGATTTATTCACACAGTTGCATTAAAAAACCTCTTTGTTTATTGGTTTTTTACATCTCAAAAGGCTTGTTTCAGTATTATTCTGGATAAAGCTTCTGGGGTCTTTTCTGCTGCCTTGGAGAATTTGGTTTTGCTGACTGGGATTGCATGACTGAAAGATGTTGGATGGATGGTGCATGAGTGTATCCATCCTCTTCCCTCCTTTTCTCCTGTCTGTGATACAGTTCCTCAGAAGACTGAATGTAAACTTGAATAGAAAATTGTTTGAAGCCTACAAGGGTAGAACAACTGTATCCCTTCCTGGAGTTAACCATGGAGTACAATTATCCTATTTCTCCTTATTTCTCTTCAGAAAGAGTTTTGCAGCAAAGGTGTTGAAATTAACAATTTCATTCATAGAGCCTATTTCCCGATCTTCTTGGGAACCCTGCTGTGAGCATAGATGTCTTCCAGCACTGCAAAAGCACAAACCAAAAAACTCCCCAGAAATCAGAAGACAGGCAACAAATGGCTGTGGCTTCAGACAACTTGGGTTTTTGGTGTGGTTTTGTTTTTGTTTTTTGTTGTTGTTTTTTTTTTTTAATCCTCTTTTCTTTTAGTATCTGTGAATTTCACAGTCTGTACTGTTTGTGAACAGCATAAACATTGGTATTTAACAGAAGCTCCCTGCTAACCAGCCTGTGCTGAGAGCCAGAGCAGCAGACTTGAATGAAAGAATTGCAGTCCTGGGAGCTACTGAGGGAATGGCTGCATTCCCTTGTGTTTCATTCCTGGAAATTGATGCCTACACCTCTTGACTTGCTGATGTCAATATTCACCTTCTTCAGGGATCTAGAAGCCTCCCACCAGCCCTGTGAGTCCCTGCAGAGAAGATAAACAGAATCAGAGCAGACCAGAGAGTGGGTGATATATTGCAGAGCAGGTCCTTGAAGCCTTTGTTCCATGGTCTAAATTAAGAAATAACCATTTTCTCTATTAAAGAGCAGGTGTAAAAGTGGCCCATGGAAAAATGATAATCACAAGGTGCTTTCCCAAGCTCAGTGAGCATTATTTTACCCGAGTTGCAAAGACTCTGGGAACTAGAGAGGTTTCTTTTGATTTACTGAGGGCTGTTCACACTCTCTGCCCTCCGTCTGGGCCCGACTCATGCCAGGTTGTAGGATGGGCACAGATCCAGTCAAACAGCAGAAGTGCTGCTGAAGCATGAATGTTTTGGCAGGGGGGTGTTGCAAAACTGCTCCCTGCCAGGGAGCAGGCTGAGCTCTGCAGCCCCTCCTGTGCCAGGACCCTCACCTGGTGAGTCAGTGGCAGGGCCAGGAGCAGATCCCCATCCATTCCATTTATATCACTGCAGCAACACATGGACAGTTACTACCCAGGTACCACATAGCAGATTGCTGGGAGGTTTTCCGGAGGGTGTGGCTCTTTCCCAGGCATGGGATACTGCAGCTGGACCTACCTTATCTGCTCTGCTGGGTCAGGCTGCTGCCCTTTGCTCTGTTAGGAAGTGAAAGTGAAAATCCAGTTGCTTTTTTAAGGAGGGAGAAGCCAGTGAAGAGCCTTTTTCTCTGGGATCCAAGCGGTTTCCGCATTGCCTGGGAGGGCTCTGGAAGAGAAGCTGAATGAACTGGGAACTGGAAGGGCTGCACATGGAGAAGAGAAGAGCACAAAGGCTTCCTCAGACCCATAAAGCTTTTGAGGTACTCGCAATATCTTCTTTAAAGGGTCCTGACTTGCAGTCAGTCTTTTCTCTTTCAAATTTTAGCTGTTTCCTCTTTCTAAGTAGACATTTAGAAACAGACGTGAAAGAGGCTGTGGCAGAAGGGGAGACACTGAGTGCGTTTCATGTTTTCTTCGTAAGGAAGAATGTGCATTACTTGTGTAATAAATTAAAAAGCTTTGCTTTTTGCAGTCCTGACTGCCAACTTTCATGCAGCTCTGCAATGCTTACATGTTGCTTGGGGGAATCCAAACACCCAACAGCTTCATTAAATGCTGCACTTATATCTAATGACTGAATGTTCTAAGTAATAGAACAAATCTATTAGAGCATTGTTTGTCTTTATGTAATTGGCAAATAATTTCACCCACATCCAATTAACCTTTTCTTGTAGCTCCTCAGCATATTTTGCTAATACTTCCTTGTCCAAAATAGCCATCCTGTCATATTTGCAGATAAAGCATAATGTGCCAGGAGGGTTGCAGTAGAAATCTGTGCAACTCTTCTCTACAATGAGAAGCTGTTTCCTAAGCTGCAGCTGGTTGTGCATTGTTTTCCCTGTGATTACTCTGGATCCTGGTGGCTCTGGGTTCAGAGCGGAACAGGAAACCAGAACAGAAAGTGTCAGTATGTAAGTATATCTTAGTATTTTAAATGTAATATACTTAATTATAATAGTATTTTTTAAAATAACATTAATTAAACCAGTGAACCAGTTCATTCTACTTGCCTTAATGTGCTGCAAGCAGAAAGCAAAATGTTAGTAGTGTTTTCTAATAGTTACTGTGGGAAAACGTTTTAAGAGTAGCTACTGGAAAGTTGTGTAGTTCATGCTCAGGATTTTTGCAGAGATTTCTCAGCTCAAAGCACAAGGTCCTGCTGGTTGATTTCTGCTCTGACTTCTTGGAACTGTAGAAACAAACAGCACTCACCGCCCTGCTCTGGAAATAGCTTTTATCTGTGATTTTGTTTGTGGTGTTTTTTTAATTCCAAAAGCTTGTGGAGATTAGTATTCACCAGATCCACAAAATGAAACCAATACTGAAAGTAATATAAAAATTAACTAATTCAATTAATTTCATTTTCCAAGAAAGAATGTAGAGTGGAAAATAAAATCTGTAGGATCTTCTCAAGTTCTTTGGTTTTTATTTTGTTGCTTCTTCCTTCAAATCATTATTTTCTGCAAATGTACTGCATTGTTCCACCCAGACTCTTCTGCCTGACCATACAAGCCATATACTGAAAGGCTCATAGACCTTAGGGTGTTTGGCTGGAAGAGGGAGAAGGGGGCAGTGTTTGCAGCTGGAGGGTCATGCTGGAGCCCTGGGTTGGAGAGCAGCTGCCCTGCTCTGCCATCTCCTATGGCAGGGAGTTTGGGTGACCCCAGCTACAGCTCTGCCCTTGTCACCAAAGGGTCCCCACTGAAGTGGCAGCCTCAGCTAAGCTGTGCAGGAGGCAGTGGTGAGTGAATCTGAGGACACACACTGGAAAGGCAGTCACTGGTTTGACTTGTGCTGGGGTAGGAAAAGGCAGGTGTCTAACAATATTCCAGGTCCTTCCTCTGGTGGAAAGGATACTGTGAAGTTAATGACTGACTTGTCCTCCTAAACATTGGAGTTGTTTGTTTTGTTGTGTTTGCTACGAGGTTACAAGAGAAGAAAAAGGGGGAGAAATTTTGACTCAGATCCTTTCAAAAACAAAACCAAATGACCTTGTTAGGGCTTCACGACTTTCAGTTTCTGGTTAAACCCAGTTCCTCCTGCCAGTGATCTCAGGTTGGCTTGTTCATGGGGTGAGGTCTGACCTGGGGTATAGGGTGTGACCAGTTGGGTGCGAATGACCAGGTCTTTACTGAAGGAGCTCCAGTTTCTCATGGTTGCTACTTTAGTCATCTACTGCTTGCAGCTGATCCCCCTTTTAGGGTCTTTAATTACTTTCTTACAGCTGTGTAGACAACTTGAGTAACTCTGAAAAGTGAAAGTTTGTATTGCTTTGAAAGGAAAGGCAAGCAGGTAAACACCTTGGCCAAAAATATTTTCTATCCACTTGGCGTGTTTCATTTTAGATTTGAAGGCTCTATTGTTAAAGTAAGTTTAAAACTAATGGCAGGAAGTGGCCAAGACAGCTGAAGACTCAGAAACCTGCCAAAAAGGATTATAAGACAGACCAGGGGGAGATTTGATGGACAGTGTTCTGGCTTTTGAAAATGAAGAGGGGGAATAGGAAGGAATGTCAGCAGAGAGAAGAGGGAGGGAGATGTCCTTTCAGTAGAATGAGAAGAGGGACAAGGATGAGGCAAGAAGAGCAGACAAAATGAATAAGGACAGAAAATACAGACCTTGGGCTGAGAACTACTGGAGGAAAAAAAGAAGTCATTGTCCTTAACCTCTGGGCAAATAATTCTGCCAGATGTGCTGCAGCTGGTGTGAGAGGGCTGCATCAGGCTGCCTAACATGCTCCAAGGAGGACAAGGGAATATCATACTCTGGAAGTATTTAAAAGACACGTAGGCATAGCCCTTAGGGACATAGTTTAGTGGTGAACTTGACAGCGTGAGGTTAACAGCTGGACTTTATGATCTTAGAAGTCTTCGCCAACCCAAATGATTTAATGATTTTAAGGTTGATGACAATCCCTTTGGTGCTCTGCTCGCCCATGGTGGGGACAGGGATTGTTAACTGGTGCTCTGCAAAGCAGGATGAAGTGAGGGATGTGTGAGCTGCTTGATCTGCTTTTGGAAAGCCCCAACCTAAATCAAAAAGATAGAAACTGGTTTTAGATGTATGGGAAGAGGATGAGAAAAGGTGCTGAGCTCTTCAGATGCTCTGAGGGTTCTTAATCCTTGGTGGGGGAAGAAGAAATCCTTGCAAGGTGGTCGTACAGCCATAAGATGGAAGGATTTGTCCCTTGTGTGGTTTGAAATGGAAGTGGATGGATCACAGCTTTGTGGGTGTATGTGGAGCAGCTCTGGGACCTTGGCTTAGTTCATTTCCTGGGCTTGGGCCCTGCATGGGAGTGTTGGGAGCTTCAGGCACTGCAGACAGGCTCCAGGTTTCATTCCACAGCCTCAAAGATTGTCTCCTCCACCTGGCTGCAGCTGGAAAGGGCTTGTTTTGCACTTGTGTCCTCTTGTCTGTTCCTGGGAACTCAGTAGCTGTCAGCTAGCACAGATCCCAAGAGATAAGCAATGATTAATTTTCATTGAAGAATTCATGTGCTGTTAGGAATTAATGTGTATTTATTTGAAATTTTCCACAAGCTGCTTCTTGGGCAGTCACAAAGCCAAAAAAGGTTTTCAGGGCCACATCTAATAAAAGATCCTGGAAGCAAAGGAAGTTGTGTTCTTGGGAGCTGGGCTAGTGAGGGAAGTTATGGGCATTTTCCAGATTTTTTTCTTTACTCCTTTGGCAAGTGAAACTTGAGTTTTACTAGAACACATTTCACAAATTCATGGCAGTTTCATCAAAATGATTGAGGATGAATTTCTGACTACATCCAAGACACTTTTTTAAAAGAAGAAATACACATTTTTGTTTGTTTGCTTAATTTGAACAGATATTTCCTGTCAGGTCTTCTAAATTAAAAGTAAAATTCAATTTGACAATAAATATTTAATCTTAGGGTGAGCAAAATACTCAGCACAAAATATCTTCCTTGTCTTAACTTTTTGTGTGTTTTGGAAGTGATAACAAGTCAAGATACTATGACATGTACTGCTGAGTGATGTGGATTGCCTTGAGAAGCCTGGAGGACCTGGGAATGGAACCTCCTGCCCAGCAGGCTCAGGAGGGATTTCCTCTTCCCTGCAGAAAGACCCATGTGCCTTCTACTACCGTAATTAACCCAGAGGTGCAGGTCTGGCCTTTGCAAAAGCCCTTGCAGAGAGCAGTTGCAGCTGACCAGCATGGATGCTTCTTTTTCTCTGCTCCAGCTGTCTTGGCTGGAGGAAGCTTGATGTGTTTGGCCTGGATGTGGTTTTCTTTTTGTCTGGAGAAAGATAATGGATCATAACATCATATTTAATGTCAAAACAGGGAGATGACTGAGAGAGGAGCCTGGTGAGCCTGCCCTGGGATTGTGGTTGATCTGGGAGAACATCAAGTACTGCTGGAGCTGAGCACCCAGGACAGCCTGATGGACTCTACCCACTGGTTCTGTTTCCTGCTTCTGACTGTTGCAGCTCCCTGTCCAAGTGAGTCTCCTTGTTTGAACTCATTGGTTTTCACTGCACGTGAGCAGCTCAGGACTTCTAAGCTGTTACTAGAAAGCTCAGTTGTGTCCAGTTAAAACTACGATCACGAAACCACTGAGGTTTTGTGGAAAGAAATTAAGAAGGTGAAAGTTGATTCATTTGACCTGTCATCTCCTGTCTTGGGAAGGGTGACTTTTTGGAGCCATCTGAAGCCAGATGAGGTGTGTCCTCTCTCAAGGGACAGGCTCTGACCAGGGCAGTCTGAATGAGTGAAACCCCTTTGCTAGTTCTTGGCACCCAGCCCTTCAGGCAGGTGCTGGTGCAGCTGTGAAACTGTTGCCTGCAGGAATAGGGAGCTGGCTCAGTGGCTGTCCCCTGGGACACTGCAGTCAGCTCCACGTAGTCTGGCAACTCAGCTGTAAACCTCATGTGTCATGGGATCTGGATATCTGCTGGAGATGTACCTGATGGAATTGTGCTGAGGGGTTTTGGAAGGAAAGAAAATCCTGGAATTACAGAATGGTTTGGGTTGGAGAGAACTTAAAGATCATCTAGTTCCAACCCCCCTGCATGAACAGAGACACCTCCCACTAGACCAGGTTGCTTCAAGGCCTTGGATATTTCCAGGGCTGGGGCAGCCACAGTTTCTTGGTGCACCCAGGGTCAATGTCTCACCACCCTCACAGCAAAGAATTTCTTCCTCATATTTCATCTAAATTTAACTCCTTTCCCTTGAAACTCTTCCCCTTCATCCTGTCACTCTCTGCCCTTGTCAAAAGTCCCTCCCCAGCTTTCTTGGAGCCCCTTCAGGTACCTGAAGGTGCTCTAAGGTCTCCCTGGAGCCTTTTCTTCTCCAGGTGGAACAATCCCAACTCTCTCAGCCTGTCTCCAGAGCAGCTCCAGCCCTTGGATCATTTCTGTGGCCTTGCTCCCAACAGCTCCATGTCCTTCCTGTGTTGGGGACCACAGAACTAGACACAGCTCTGCAGGGCAGGGTCTCAGGGGAGCAGAGTAGAGAGGAGGAATCACCTCCCTTGACCATGCTTCTTGTGAGGCTGCGTCTAAGCTCATCTGGGCAGAGGACCTTGTAGTTCAACAACAGGAATGTCTTTTAACTCAGTTCCCAGGCTGCCAGCTTCCTAGTTAAAACCCCAGAGGCAGCAGTGGGGGAAATATATTGTATTTCTACCTCAAAATTGTTTTGGGGGCTGGGCCCAGTACCACATAAAAATTGCCCATTAGCAGACAACGTTTCCTAATCCATGACTGGATTTGTCCACCAAAACTCCTCCCATTGCCTAACACCAACTTTCTGGCAAGAAAGCTAATTATTCTCTTTTTTTTCTTCTCATCTAGATATTGCCATGCCCAGTGGCATCCCTGCCAGAGGGACGCCAGACTCCTCTTCTGGCAGAACAGATGTGACAGTCTACAGCTGTAAGAGTGATTTGTGCAATTCATCCAACTATGAAGGCTGTGATATAATTGGTGAAACCCAAAATAAGGCATTTTCAAATGAAAGAATTGAGCTGGTGATCAGAAAAAGAGACATCATTGTGTGCTTCAGGCAAAACAATGTTTCTCTTGAAGGGGCTTATGTCATCTTCTGGGACAAAGTAGATGTGGGAGTAGGAGACTCATGTGGCATCCTGAATTCTGGAGGTATGTTCTACTGGGGCCCTGGCTGTCAACATATTTCTGGTCATGAAACTGAAGTTACATATTTGGGTAGTTAGTGTGGTTAATGAGTAAAGTAACTTGTCAAAATGAGTTTCTTTTATTAAAGAAGCCATTTACAAAAACAAAATTGTCTCAGGTCAAACATTGCTTCGCACTGCACTAGTAGAGGTTCAGAGAATTTCATGTTGCTCTGATTTATAAAGATACTTTTGGGTTTTTTTGGCAACATCAATTCTCATGGTGAAAATCTGTGCCAGTTTACAGTGTATGAACCCTACTTCAGTCAGAACATGCTGAATTCCAGCCCTAGCCTAAAAAGCCATTGTGTGCTGCTCTTTTCTGATATTCAGTAAAGAACCAGGTTTTCCTTCTAGCTTTCTCATAAAGCTGTCAAATTCAGGGATAAAAATGCCAGTCACCATGTGTAGGAAACACGTTGGCTCCAAGAGGGCAAAACCTCATCATGGATCAGGTCGCACAGGTGCAATTTAGTTGGACTTGATTCAGGTCAATGATATTTAACACCCAGCTGAATATGTGTGCTTGACTTTGCTCTCCCAGTTGTGGACGATTCTCTGAAAGTGGCTTTAATCACATCTATTAGACTTGGAGCATCCATTCAAATTTTAGAGCTGACAGACAAGAAAAAAATCCTCAATCTACATGTGCTTTTGTTCAGTCTGACATTTCCCCGTGTATTTAATTTCTGAGCCCTGCAAACAATTTCTCTCCTGGATTTATGCTTATCACTGTGAAATATCTACATGCTGTTACCACTGGGTAAAACTTGGGTGACACTAAAACATCCACAGCAAAAACTGGGAATTGCTGTAGACCTAGATGCCTTCCTTGAGAGGGTAACGGGTGGATGTGCCGATTGTGGGGATATGTAGATAGGAGGGAGTTTTCAAGGCAATGGCCTTTTCATTTCCCGCCTCTTAGAAGAGGAATAAGTTCTATAATAGCCCAGTGGTGTCCAGGCTGGGTGGAAGATGCACTCTGAGGTTTATACAGCTGCTGGTCTTGCTTCTTGTTCTTCTTTGGTTCTTGTGGGTAAATGGAAGGTGAAAATTTGGTCACAATTATTATCTGAATAGAATTGAAATGCAAAAAGGTGAGGATTAGCTTCTTGCAAATGTATTGGTGTTCTTAATTACCAGTGGAAACTTTTTTTTGCCTTCTTCAAATGTGAAGATTGTCTTTATTGGTTCATAGAATAGATAATCAGCTTTAGTGAGAAGAAAATATAAATGATGATTGGTTGGTTTAAGTAGTTGGTGGATTAAATATGATTGTAGCAATCTCCAAGTTGTTGTGGTCAATGAAGGATCCACTTTTAAAATCTATTAACCTCTTTAACTTTTTAAACCCTTGATTTAATATCTTATTAATGATCTGTTTTTTTGTCATTAAAATTATTTTTATCTTTCATCTTCCTCAGAAATTAGGAGTGATAGCATCACTAAAATTTGCTGCAAAGCAGAGATAAACCTCTCAGTGCTTCACCTCCCTCTGCAGTGCAACCCTGAAATGTCAGGTGAGGAAATCCAGGAACCACCAATCAACACCATGGATGAGGGAGAGCCTGGTGAGCCTGTTGACCTGTTTGTTTGTCCTTTGCTTTGAGAGTGTTTTGCCCAGACAGCTTGATGTGAACAGCTTTCCATGGGGATGTCCTGTGCATTCGTATCTTGAACCCACAGATGCTGTAGCCAGCCAAACTGAGCCAGCCTTTCCCCAGAACCCGTTTGTGCCCAGTCCTGGAAATATATATCCCTAGGTAACAATTAATCTAACTGTGGCTCTGGAGCTGTAGATACAGGGACACTGAGGGAAGGTGGAACGTGATGAGCATGCAACAAGTTTCCAGGAATTCCGCTTTCCAGTAAATCATAAGTAAGGAAATGGCACCAAGTTGAAAAACAGGAAATTCCACCTCAATATGAGGAAAAACTTATTTACTGTGAGGGTGATGGAGCCCTAGGACAGGCTGCCCAGAGAGTTTGTGGAGTCTCCTTCTCTGGAGACTTTCCAGACCCATCTGGACACGTTCCTGTCTAATCTGCCCTGGGTGTTCCTTCTGTAGCAGGGGGGTTGGACTTGATCTTCAGAGGTTCCTTCCAACCCCTGTGACTCTATGACTTCTTTTCTTCTGCTCTGCAGGTAATCTTCAATTTTTGGCTGCTGAAAAGAGCAGCACTGCTGTCATGGTGGCAGTGCTGGTCCCTGTACTCTGTGCAGCAGCACTGGCAGCGTACTGTGTTTGCTGGAACTGCGAACGGCCGAGGTATGGTCTGGCAACTGGTCATGTTTCCTGTGGGTAATGGGCCTTACAGGCTGTGCTGGCAGTGGGAAAAGCTTACAGGGTTTTCTTTATGGTCTCATTTCCCTAACATTGTTTGTGGGGTCAGTAAATAAATGATACTCACTGCAAAGGAGAGCCTGGGCCAACAGCTGGTCTGAACTCCACCTCTGCAGTTGGTGCTGTGACACAGCCCTCTCTCAGCTGGTGGTGGTATGAAATACAAGCACAGAATTTCTTTCCTCACTGCTCCAGTAATACAGGCAGTGATTGCACTGCTCAGCCTTACCTCCAGGGGATCCAGTTCCTTAGGGTGGTCTCAGTCTGCACCATTGCTGTGCAGCTTACCCTGCAGAGCTTATTCCAGCCCAGGAGACCACTGAATGTCCTGTGGGTGAATGGTTCCCCCTCACAGCTCTGCCCACTCCAGAGCCAATTTTAACTGAAGAAAGAATATCTTCCTAAATGCATCCAAGGGGGAAGTTTGTTTTGCAAACTAATATGCATGGAAGAGGTGGGATAGGATTTATGGAGTAATCAGGGAGTAATGTGAATGAAATCTGGAAATCCCTGTCTTTCTCTGCATCACTCTCTGCTCTTCCCTCCTTCACAACACAGACACTTCAGTGTTCTTCAAGTGGGACAATATTTAACTACCTCTTCCTTCAGCACTAGTTGTGCTACAGTGGAGGATAGAGCTTGGGGTGCCAATGTGCTGTTGTATGGCAAGGAATCACCTGCCATCCATGGGGAGGATTTGTGGACAAAACACAAGGCCTGTGGGTCTGTTTGAGATGCTCAGAAACTTCAGCTAAATATAAACTGGGGGAAAAAAAACAACTGCAAGTCTGATAGCTTTAATTCTTCTAAGTAAATCCTTGCTAATGCTGATACTTTGTACTTTTTTTGCTGTTGTTTTTCTAGGACCTGTCATAATATTCTCTCAAACTCTGAATGGTAAGATTTTACTTTTGGGGGTTTATATATGTTGATGAAATCACATTACTGCATGGGCAAGGGGGCAGGCTAGATGTGTTTGCTAGGACCATGTTCAGTGGATGCCCATTTCCTCCCTACATCAACTCTGAGTCAATAGATTTTAGCCCCTAAATGACTTTGCAGCCATTCCAGAACTCATTTGTTCTTCTTTTACACACTTGTACAGACATCCAGTCCCAGTAAGGCAAAGGCTGCCAGGACACAGTGACCAGGGCAGGGGCTCAGCAGGGACACCACTCACTGGGCAATGAATCCTTTCACCTTTCAGAGCAAGAGGTGGTCCTGCAGCAGAAAGGACATTGTAACAGCCCTGAGGACTTCACACTGTAAATTGCCAAGCCAAAATAAAGGCAACTGGATTAGAATTCTCCCTGAAACCAACCTGTGCCTTTGGTGACCTCAGAGATCTTTTTCTTTCAATTCTGCAGCTGTTGAAAAAAATCCCAGGGACTCCTGACACCAAAACCCTCACACTTACTTGAAAAACATCTACAAATGAGAAGACTAGGCCTCTGTGCCAGCTGCAAACTCCTCAGCAAGGATGGACAGTGTTCAGCCAAAGAAACATTCTCATTTATACAAGAACTCATGGTAGTTTTCATAAATGTACCTTCACCAAATCCCTGTGTTCACTGAGGACTCTGATTGCCACAGTTGTCCATCTCCAAACCTTCATGAGTAACACAGGAAGCTCTCTGGATCTGCCATCCTCTCCTGATGCTTTGTTGAGGACAGCAGTCATCACAATATCTGAATTCTCTCAATGGTTTCTATGAATGAAACTACAAGTTAATATGAAATTCTTCATAGACCTGTGTCTGTGCTGAGGAAGAAAGTGTTGAACCCTGAGGCAGATGCTCTCTGTGCCTTCCATTTCATAACACGATAGCACACCCATAGGTCTTTTTTTTTTTTTTAATTCTCAGGTGATCTCTAGATCTGAAAAAGCATGACATAGAGGTGACTGGTTAGGTGAATTAGAGGGGCTTGGCCTTTTGAACAGACATTTGATTTTGCAGTCACCTGCAGGTTGAAGACATCTTTGTGTGCTTGTTCCTGTGCAAGTGCGGATGAGAGGGTTATATCCAGCTCCCTCAGAAACAGCATTGGGTCATGAAGGCCAAAGCCCCCTCCCAGGCTGAACAGAAGTATGATATCAATCTCCCTGACATATTAGGTCATGATACTGGCAATTTAGTGTAGGACACTTTGAGCAGTGACTCCAGGGGATGAGAAAGCATATTGACATACCTGCTGTTTCCTTATCAGAAAAGACTTCAACATCTCTGCATCTGAAAACAGGTTTGGGCATCCTGCATGCAGACAGTGTGTGATGAGTGCTGTGCTCCAGAGGTCCCCATCTGGTGGTTCAGAGCTGGTGTGTCCTCTTCAAATGGTTCAGCATTCATGCCTGACTGGAATAAATCCTCAGAAGTTTGCATGAGACATCATTGGTATTATCAGGCTTTTGAGCAAAAAGCAGCAGCAGCAGCACAACTGGAATAGCATGTCCATGGGACAGTATGAATACTTGTTGGATTATTTTTACATGGTTTAGTTCCCCCTAAAACTGTACCCAAAACTTCCAGAATGAAATCTCAAAGTCAGCAAAAAATGTTACTAATTCATTTTGGAAATACAGAGAAGCCCTGGTGCTGAAATTTGGCTCTTGTTTGGTATAGAAGACTAGTGCTGTTATTTTTGGGGTTGGTTTTGTTTGTTTGTTTGTTTGTTTGTTTTTACCCTCCCCTGTTGGGGCTTTCCACCCATATTGAGCTAAGATACCCTTTTAACTCAGCCCTCAGCTTATTTTTTAGATTTTTGTCTCTTCAATTTTGATGTGGTGGGATGCAGTTAAAACTTCATGCTGAGATGGCCATCCCCAGCTATGGAAAGGCTTGTAGGTATTTACTGATGATGTTATTTTGACTGATTTGGTTGTGAAATCTGTTACATCCTGATCAATGTTACGTTTCTTCAGGAAGCCAAGGAGTCCAGACTGTGCAAGGATTCAGAGACAAAAGAAAAAAACAACCTCTTTTTGCTGCACCTCAGCACAATTGCAGTTCTCATTTTTTTTCTTAGACCAGAAGTGTTGGAAGCTTTCACAAGTAGAGTTTTGACCCCACTGTAGCTACTTTTGGTTACTTTTGGTTCTGTTTCTCTCTGTTGTAAGTCCTTGCTCTGTGGGTGCCTCTGAGGAAGTGCCAAGTGCTCCATTCACAGAGCCAAGCTGTGTGCTGTGCTACTGCAGAGTTCCACTCAGGTACACATGATTTTCCTATACCTAGAAAAATACTGTCTTAAAATTGAAGGCCATGGAGTTATTTTGCATGAGAATGAGAAAAACAAATTTTCCTATGTATACATGTGGAAAAATCTGTGTGTGTGTGTATAAACTGTTCAAATGGGTGGCTGGCACTGGGAGGTTTTGGTATAAACTCAGATTTTTAGTTCTTTCAAAATGAGATAAAGGGCTGTTTGAGAACTTGCATTGTATTCACTTGAGGGATCCAGGTTTAATGATGTTCAGATTTAATTTCTACTCTTTTAACACAAATTTGGGCCAGAGAGCTGGGCATGTTTTGAGAAGAAAGATTACACAGATACCTCTGCCCAGTGATAGGTGCTTAGCTGAATTAGTCACGAGGCATGGGAGTCACACACTGATCTTTGTGGCTCACTCAAGCACACTCTCCTTTACATCTCTTCTGGTAATGATTATGTGGCTTGTGCTGTTCAGAGGCATCAGAGGTTTCACTTTGCCCCTGAGTTGTGGGATGATTTGTGTTTGCCAGCACACTCCAACTCAGGAGCATCTGTTAAAAATAGCCTTAAACATCTAGAGGGTTTGTTCAGTGCATTTTGAATTGTTTTGCAATATACAAATATAGGCAAATACTTAGTAACTTTGGTAGTTTTTAAATTCCATTAACAAGTGGTCTCAGTCACCAAATGCCATAATATGATAGTTATAATTTTGTTTAAATGATTTTTTTGTTTGTTTTTATAATTGTTACATGTTTGTGATTGTACTTATCACAATAAAATACCAGCTTAAAAAAAACTGGCTATTCATTGGTAACCCTGTATTGGTTGTATTGGTATTTGGTATATTGATCTCTCTCAGAAAGCATCACCATCACGTGATTCCCAAACTCATAATCATAAGTATTGTTACATAATTATGATTAATATAATTACTATTATGTAATTATAATAATATAAGAATTGTTATAATAATGATAGTAATTATAATAATTACAATATTGATTATTATGTAATTATAATTGTTATTATGTAATAATAATTATGTAATTATAAGTATTAGTGTCATGATTCACTTCTCAAGTATTGCAAAATCAAAGAGGGAGACTAAGAGATGTCTCCTGGCATCTGCTTGTGTCTCCAGTAGTGAGCCTGTGTTGGGCAACCTGAACACACATTTCACAACCTGCCTGAACTTTCTTTACAATAATTGATGGCATTTTGAAGCTCATTCAAGCAGCTCTTTGGGAACACAGCAGGTCCTGTGCAGACACTGCAGCATGTGTGATTAGATGTGGAGCCAGGGAGCACACAGGAGTTATGTACTGTGCTGCTGATTGGCACTTATACCCATTGTCATTGCCCAGATACAGATCAAACCTGTTGTTTCGTGAGCAGGGTTTATATAATAATTAAAGGTTTACCTGCAGTAATAGAGTATCTCTCATCTACTTGCTCCTTACACAGCCAAGACTTTGCATTTGCAGCCACCAGCCAGGCAGCCTGTGAAGCCCATGGGAACACTGGCAGCCTGAACTGATTGTACCAAGCACCTACATTCCCAGTGAGGCCATAGCTGGGAGATAAGATTTTGACACCATGAAGAGCAACTTTGAGTCTTACCTTTTCTCAGTTGACTGTAAAAGGCAGGTAGATACTCCCCATATAGAGACTCTTTCAACCCTGCCCTCAGGGCTGGGGTTTGTTCAGTAGTAGGAAACTATGGGCGTTTTAAGTGTGAAGTCAAAACCAAGATACACCTCTAGACAGTCTGTCTTCCCCTTCTCTGTCACATTTGTTGTGACACTGAGGCAAAATAAGCACGTTGCTGCCTTCTTTGAGTAGATAGCTAATGTAGCTGGAAGAAAAGGAAACTTGTGGTAAACAACCCTTTCTTCAGGTCTTTAACTCATTGATAAGATAATAGAGAACAACTCAAAAGACTTTAAAATGCTGTGGATCTCATGGGTCCCAACTGCATCTCTTCTGCTTCTCCTGTGCTTCCCTGGCCAGAACGGTACGTACAACAGAGATGCTCTTATGTTTCACAAGTCTCAATATTTTATTTCCTTTTAAAATGTTTTCTCCATGTAGTCTAAGATCCGAAGCATCTTCCTGACAAATTCACCATTAGGTGGAACTTTGAAAAACATTCTCTGAAATGATAGATTGAGTTTTTAGAAAAAAATCATCTGGTCGTAACTTTTCTACACAGAAATCATTCTCTGTAGAAGGTGTGGAAGTTGTTTTCCCAGTAATTCAACATGAACTGTGTCTGTATGATTAAGGTTGACAGGGGGATCCCACTTCTGGATAGAAATAATTAGCGATATTTACTAGGAACATAATTATTGAAGGTGTAATTTACTTAGAAATATCCATTGTGGGTATTGTAGCTATTGAGAGTACAAGCTGGAGGCACTTCTGAGGAAAACTCTAAATCTCTGAGGAGAACACGCTGAGGAAAAAGATGCTTCCATGCAGTTAGTCCTTTTCCACCCTGTGACAACTGACAGTAACTGGAAGGGATCCATAAATCAGCATGTCTGGAAGGGAGATGCAGTGCAACTGGTGAGAATATTTATTTTGAGTAGTTCTGCCATTCTTTAGTTGTTGAGGGGTCAATATACTTTTCTAAAACTGTTATTTAAGTCTTGAACCCTGATCTTTTGGAGAAAACAACTGAGGACCTGTGGCTGTCATTAGCTCCTTGGCTTCTTAGACCACCTAAGTGTGGGTCAGCTTAGAAGTACTGACTTGAGGCTGATGGAATGAATTTCCTGGGCTTTTATTCCCTGCTTCTAAAGGCTGAGTGCTCTGCATTTCTCCAGCCTTCTCCATCACCCTGTTCCTCTGCTGCTTTGGGAGATAATTGTTGACAACATTTGGGTTGCCTTAATTCCTCCTCTTGGTACTGTAGGAGGAATGTCCTTGTGTCAGGTCAGGTTGGATTGACCAACTGTGTCTAAATTTCCACTATCTGTAGTTGACTTCTGAGTTTGTTCCCTATTAAAGGAAATTCTTTTCAGTAGATAAGGGTCCTCATTTGCTTGTTAACTGGATAATTCTATCCTTTCCATACTGTATTTGTCCTAGATATACAATACTCCAGATCTTCTCTTACTTGTAGTGTAATTTCTTTTAGATATTTCCTGTTCTCTGTTCCTTGCAATTCAAACAGTACTTGCTGTTCCATTTGTTTTCAGAATTGAGGTTATTAGTGAATTCAAAGGGTCTTGTAATCTATTTTTAGACCTTTGTTTCTTAGTATAGGCAAGAGTTACATCTTCTGCGGTTCCCTTCCTAAGAGACTAAATCATTCAGTTTCCTGGGGTTGCTAATGCCTTCTTTGGAAAAAAAAAATTAAATCTGTAATTTTGTTCCATTTTCTGCCATTTTTTGATCCCTTTGAATTCCAGATTTAGATCCTCAACCAGCTCCAATTATAGTTTGACAGCTACCAGGATTATGCTGAGAAGCTACAGAGTAGATGACACTTTTTGCATGAGTGACAGAAGCCACTTTAAAAAAATTTTTTTGCCAGTATCTTTTAAGCTTTTGGGAGATGCTGAATCACACAGGTCAGTGACACTGAAAGGCACTGTAGGATTCAGGACAGCCAAAAGGTGGTTTTCCCAGGATAGCAGGCCTAAGGTCCAGTCTTGCAGAGCTGTTCTGTTGACAGGGAAGTTGTTTTTGAAAGCTACTTGGATAATGTATCAAGAAGAACTCTGCTACCATAATTTCAATTACACATCTCTTATTTTTAGGTGAAGAAAATGAACAGTCAACAGACACAATCAGTGTTTGGGAAGGAGACTCCATCAACATAATTTGCTCAATGAAAGGTTCAGAGAATGAACTGGTAACCACCTTGACAAGTAGCATACGGCTGGAGAATGTGATACAGGCTTCCAAGCAGGGTTCTCCCTACATCCATCCTGCTCTGGCTAATCGTACTGAGTACTCAAAGGATGGGAGGAATCTCAGGGTAACTCTACACAATGTACAGGAATCTGATTCTGATATCTACCAGTGCTTTACGTTTCTTAAAACCACACGCTATCACAGAAAGCTGAGGGGGAAGACAACCATAGTCCTGGTGAAAGGTATTGCAATTCCACCTTCTGTATTGTGAATTAATAGCTACAGATATGTATTTTAAGTCAAAGATTGGAAGAAAGCCTGATGGGAGGGAAATTCTGAGGGAACTTACCCCATGTCTGCTCAGATAATGTCCTGATTTGAAGGGAAGTGTGGGTCTGTTCCCTGAAAAAAAAAAGAAAGCACCTTAGGTAGAAAAGTACCAAGAAAACCCCTAGAACATCAATTCATGACTAGTTTAATCCTACCTACAGCTTTTTACATGAGTCATAGGTGGCTGCAGCAGTCTGCAAACAGTGAAAAGCTCTTTCCAAAACAGTCAGTCATATTTGCAGTGTTTGTTGTAATGAGCAAAGCAATGAGCCTTTCTTTTTGGTAGTGTTTTTTGCAAATCTTTTGGGTTTACTATTTCATCTTAAATGACAAGTTGATAATAGGGAAGCTGGTGCCAGGCAGGGTTTGCAAGTTGGGCAGTGGATAAAGAGATGTGAAGTTTTTGTCTTCTTAACAAGCAGTTGATGAATGAAAGTTCTCCTTTTGGCTGTCATTTCTGATTAGGGGAAGAATTATTCTCATTTTTGGCATTAGAAGAGGCTTGAGTCTGCAATGCTCTTTGGCACCTACTCCTCTCCATACCTGCCCTTCGGATGAGACGATCTAACCCAAAACATCTTTACTAAAAATTGCAGGGTTTTCTTCCTTTCTTCTCTTTACCAAAAATTACAGGGTTTGCTTCCTTTCCTTTCCCCAAGGCATGAAAACCTAATTGATTGCTGGGTCAGTAATAGTCATTTGTATCTCTAATGACTTACCATGTCCTTCCTTAGGCTTCTCTTTTCAGACTTCTCAACTTTGCTTTCTCAAATTAACTCCATCTGGTTGCTTATGTACTGTTTCTCCAAATTTTTTTATTAAATTACCTTATCTCTTTGATTCTGATCCTCTTCCCTAAAATGCCTGCAGCTTTCCCAGATTTATCTTTTGTACAAATGTGAAAAATTGTCTTTATTCCCTCAGCCACGTGAATGATAATGTCAAAAGGAACAGGGCATGTCCTCGGAGAAACTCAGTGAAATATCTTCTCAGCTGGAGAGCAAGTAATTAATAACTGCTTTTTTAAACCAAAGTTGATGGTGCTCTCTTTGTATGAATTTATCCAGACCAATAGACCCCAGATCTTTTAATTTATCTCACTGGAGAAAGAATCATGTCTCAGGGGCAAGCTGCTGAGGCTGTATTCCCTTAGAAGTGCTCAGTATATGTATTTTTTTGGTAGGTGGAGACCCTTCACAACCAGGTAAATCTGTCTGGTCGGTCCTACTTTCAGATCTTGGGGCAGGAAGACACCCCAGCCTGCACTGAAATGGATCCTTCTTCTCAAGACGTGTAAAAGTAGCCTTTTAAAAAAATAATTTGATCTACATTTCTGTGGTCTGTTTCTTTCTGTCCTTGACCCCTGTAATTGCTCCCTGGTTAAAATGCACTGTATAAGTCTGTGGCAGCCATTGATCTCTCTTGTTTTCAGGTAACACCAGTGGAGCTGTGGAACAGTCACCACTCTATGTGGCTGCTGAGCCAGGCCAGTCTGTCAGCATCACCTGTGCACTGCAAAGCTCACAGGAAGACAAGGGGATCTACTTGCTCAAGACTCACACGCGACATGAGCAAGTGCTGTTTGTGTCAGGCCGGAATGTTTCAACTGTTTCTCCTGCTTTTGCTGATCGTTTGGAGTATTCAAAGGGAGAAAATAAAATAGTGGTGACTCTACACAACCTGCAGAAAAATGACAGTGATATCTATGTGTGTGCTGGGGTGCCGAAAGGTTCCCTTTTCCTCTCAGCAAACAGAAGTGGCACCATGATGCTGGTTAAAGGTACCGTCCTGTTGCTTGTTTAACCATAACTAACTGTAGGCATGTTGGAATATGAAAGATGGGCTACAAGCTTGCAGGACTTCAGTCAGGACAGGTGAAGCACAAAGCCATGGCTAGACTTCTTCCAGTATCTGGGAAGTTTGGAGAAGTGCTCAAACTCCTCTGTGCTAGGGCACAGAAACAGGCACTGTTTCTACCTGCCTTGTACAACTAGAGGGGGTTTATAGAGGAGAAAACTTGCTATAATCCTGCATAATTTTAAAAAAAGGCCAAAATCAGACGACAACTTCTTCAGTTTGTCTGTGAACAATGTGTCAGTTTTAGGAAATGATTCAGTATTTTTAGCTTCAGTTCTGTGACCTTAACGTGACATAAATGTATGTTAGAAACTATTCCCTACAGCAAGTCTTTGTGTTTAAAAGTAGGTCACACCTGGGAGTACAGAACAAGTCCTCAGGCATTTACTTCAAGTGCCACAGATAATAGCAGAGATGATCTCACATACTGTTACTAGACACTGAGCACACTGACCATGTTCCAAAGACAGGGGTTTAATTTTTCTGCAGGGTGGTGGTGGAACCATTTGCTAAGATGAAGACAAAATCAGCAACGTGGTGCTTTATTTTGATCTTACTGGTGTAATTTAACCTTCTTCATTGGGCTTTGATGAGGTCTTTGGGTAATTAAAATCAGGTTTGCATAGACCCCAAGGGTTGCAAAGGATCTATCTGCAGCCTACAAAACAGGCTGTGGTCTCGTTCTGTGCCACTAAGCATAACTGGTGTAACAACTCAGTAACATGGGTTGTGAAAAATGGCAGCTGCACATCAAAGACATGGGGTTATCACCAGATATTCTGTTAGTCAGATATGAATTGAGGTTTTATAGAACTGTAACCCTGTCCACTAGCACCCCAGCACTGTTCAGTGTGTATCCTTCAGATCATAGTAGCCTCCTAGTTCTGCCTGTGCTGCTTGCAAACCTAGACATGATATATCCCTATATACTCCTGGATGAGTCCTCTATGTTCCTGTAGTCCTGCAGTAAAACATTTTCTGTTTCCTTTATGAGTGTGTGATCCTGCTTCTCTTCAGTGCTATAGAAACTATCACCTTTGTAGAGTGCTCCTCACAGACCCTTCACATGCCATCTCCAGTCCTTACCAGCCTGGGAAGACCACGGGGAATGCCAGTGGGAATACTAATGGGATGACAAATGTGACTGTGTAGCATCTTGTTGGAACCTGATTTCTTGCTGAGCAGCAATAACTTTTTTGATAGTAAAAAACAGAATACTGCCTCTTCCTGTTTATAATCCTAATATAATTTCCCATGCAGAAGTGGAGCAGACAGGCTGCAGCAGCAGTTCCTGGGGCATCTATGGCCTTACCATCGTGGTGGTGATACTGTTTTCTGCACTGATGTGCTCCATCTTGTCCCATGTCAATGTAAGTCTGCTGGGTCAGGTGAGGGAAAAGTGCCTTTGATATTCTTTGGAAGTAGTTAGTCAGTCAAGCAAACATTAGACAAACCCAAGGAATCATGGCTTTCAATTGTCTTATCTTTGCCCTCGGTTAATGTTTCCCGGGTGTCATCTCTGATGTTCCTGTAACTGTTCATAAATGAGATGCTGTTTGCCTTTTGATAACAAAACTCCAGGCAGCCTGTCAGTCAACACCACAGCCAGGCTTTGTACCTGCTTCCCTGAACAGAGCACCTCACTACTCTGTTTTTCTTTCTTTTTTTTTCTCTGTCAAATGGGAGTGGAGCTGTAGATACCAATCATATAATAGATGCAAGAGAATGTTTGGAGGGGGACACAATAACAACAAAAGGTCATAAAATGTCAGAAAGTAACTGTGGGAGAACAATTTTGCCATAGAAAAAAGGCAACCGAGAATATTTTTTTTTCCCTTTACTGGTATTATTTACAGTCATATTCTGCAGAAAATGCCCAGAAGTTATTTGTCTTTGATAGATTCTTCTGCTTTATGAAGGTTACTCAGAATTAACAGAGTGTGAATCACTGGCCAGGATCTGATCTTGTCCCTCCATTTACGGCTTCAGGACTGCTAAAACCAAGCAGCCCTGTGGGAAGTGGTCTCTTGTGTTATCAGCAACAAACTCAGGATAACCTTTACTTATGTTGGGACCACAGTTACATCCCACTCTTGAAGGAACTTCTAGTGAAATCACATTAGACTGACAATAAAATTTAAATAGGTTGACAATTGCCACCTAATCCTCTAAGACCTCTTTGGCTTATGAGAGGAAATGTAAAAGTACATTTCCACTTCAAACAGATGGACTCCTAGGAAATAAATTGACTCCTTGGTTGGGCCCTTTTTATGGTCTGTTCTGAATGGCTGTTTGCTTTGTTTTTCAGTTGAAGCAATATTTCAAAACCAGGAAAAGAAATGAAGTATATGAAGATATGTCTTACAGTTCTAGACGTAACACCTTGGTCAGAGCCAACACTTACTCCGGCTGAAATTAAGGTTCTGCCAGCTGGGACCTTGAGATCAACTATTCCTTTACTGGTCTCTCTGAAAGTCACCTTAGCAACTTGATGCAGTAGCTGATCTGAAAATGTTACCACCTGCCTTCTTCAGTGGAAAGAATCACAGAATCCTAGGGGTTGGAAGGGACCTCAAAAGATCACCTAGTCCAAGAAAAACCCACCTCATTTCCAAAGCTGTTTCTGATTTTTGATCACTTGTCATTTTATTCTTTTTCTTTCTTTTTTAGATGTATAGCAAATGTAGAGAGCTGCAGGTACCCTGTTTAGGGTGTTTTAGCACCTGCTTGTAGTTTAGTATGGAAAGCAGTATTTTTGGACTATAAATTTGTCTAGATGCAACACAGGGGCTCATTTCTGTGAGCAACAGAACAACATATGGGCTCACTTTCCCTTTCAGGGAAGGTGGGCTAGATGGAGAGGTCTGATTCTGAGCTTTAAATGCTCAGGAAGACCTAATATATTCATTAATATCATAGAATCATAGAATCATTAAGGTTGGAAGGGACCCCAAAGATCATCAAGTTCCAACCCTCCTGCCATGAGCAATAAATCTCCATATGCATGGATTACAGTTCTCTTATGAATCCTCTTGTGTCTGTCTAAGAGCTCAGGGAGCTAAAACTACTCAAGATTTACAGCAAAGAAATCTATTCTGAAGAGACTTCAGAAATGTGGCAGAGTGCACAGTGCCACAGACGTGTGGGCTCACCTATCCAAAAGTCATTGCTGTCCCACAAAAATCCTATCAAGTCTAGATTATAAATTACTGCCCCTGTCAGTAATAATATTGGCAGGATTGGTGTGGGTCTGCATGTGGCTCACCTGCAAAATGGCTGGACTTGGGGTACAATGGCTTTGTGGAACAGCACAAGTATTTGTCCCATGCTGGTGTTGTCTCAACCTCCAGATGTCTTGCAAAACAGCAGAACGCATTTTTCCAGGTCAGTGACTCCTCCATTCTAGCGTGGGCAGGGGTGAAACCGATCCAAAATCACTCTTAACAAGGGAATTTGTCAAAACTCATGTTTATCAAGTAGAAACTAAACTGGGTTTAGTAATGGCCTAGAACAGGTTGCTACAAGGAGCTTAACTCTTCTCTAGCTAAGGAGGGGCTGTGCCTTCCTCCAGGGGTGTTTTTGGCTTTGCAGAGCCAAGCCCACAGAAAACACAGAAAGTCAACAATCCTGCAAGGCCAGAGGGTATCAACTCACCCTGTTTACTGACTTGTGGCTTCTGGAGACAGGCTGAGACTGGAATTTTTCTTGATTGATATTTTCGATTTAATTTTTTAGGCATTAGGGCCAGTTTGTTGATGAGGAGAGCACGTAGCTGATCCTCTCTGGCAGTGAGCTCTGCCAGGATCTCAGTGCTGAGCCAAGCCCACCTCTCAGGGTGCCCATTCCCCTCCAGATGTCCCTGTGCCCCAGACCCCGGGGAGAAATCTGCTCGCTCAGGTGCCTGGTGGAGGGATGTGTTTATCTTGTGAGCAGAGAGGTGTCTGGTGACTGCAGACCCTGCAATCTTCACACAGCTGTTCCTGAATGAAACTGTGATCAAGGCTTTCTACAGTTGCTCAGTATTTTTGTACATGTATGAAAGGCTACCTTGTAAATGAATGCTGTTTCTTTTAGCATGCGTTGTTTGTCTTTTTAAATAAAGTGATTCCAAGGGTTCTTGCAAAATGCAGTGTAACTTGCTCCTAAAAGCACCTCAATAAACAACTATTTTCTTCTTTATTTACACAATCTACGAGGTGTTTTTTTTTTTTCCATTTAAAACTAATCGCTGAAGGAGACACCAAAGAACACTTCAGATGATGTATATTCATGCAGTCCTTTTATTCCTGACGAGCTAGGAACATCAAAGGGAGGCAAGTAAGAAGTGGGGAAGCTGGGCCTGTCCTTGGAGCAGCCCCTGGGCCTGGGGGCTGCAGGGCTGGAGCAGGAGGTGGCACCTCAGCACGGTTACCCCCATCTGATCTCCCCAGGGGGCTGCTGTGTCCTGTTTTGGGGGTCCCGTGTCCCCTCCCTGGGGTCCCAGGTCCCCTCTCCCGGGCCAGCAGGGCCAAATCCCCGCAGCAGGCCCCGTTGCCATGGTGACGGCCGCCCCTGGAAGGCCCTGGCGCCGCGGGGCCTGGGTCAGAGCAGACCCTGCGGGACCATGAGGGCTTGGCAGCCCCTTGCTAACAGAGGCAGCGCTCAGCAGCCTCTGCTGCCTGCCCCGCAGCTGCTCCCAGGGCACTGCCAGCGTCCCTCCCTGGGGAGGAGCAGCTTTCCTGGCAGGATGGAGCAGGAAGGGCCGTTCCAGCAGAGCCTGCGCGGTGCCTGGAGGCCCAAGGCTGCAGGGACCTGCCATCTTGTCCCCACAGCGTCCCCTCCTCTGGGGCAGGCCCAGAGCTGGCAAAGGTGAGCTAACAAACCAGATCCTGAGCTAACGTGCCTGTCTACACTCAGGGGTTTTTTTGGGTCACATTCTCATTTTTGAAAGAAGATGCAGGTTGAATAGAAAAGGGCAGTGCTGCCAGGGAGACGGTGCACGGGGGGGTTGAGGTGGGCACGCTGGTATTTGATGTCAGCTTTCTGGAGCAGCACTGCTGTGCAAACGTGACCACAATTGTGAAAAATAATTTAAAAAAAAAAGCTGTGAAAAACAACAGTAGTGGAGGTGGCTTTTTGGCTTCATGTAAATTAAAAAAAAAAAAAAAGTAAAAGCGAAGCAAAACCAGCCAAGGAGAATGGTAGATACTGAGGCATTTCTGTAGTTGTACATTTGTGGAGGGGTAGAGAATCAACCCCACAATTAGTCCAGACAGTGGTTAATTAATTACTTGAAGAAAACTGCCGGGGAAAAATAGTTCCAGGGTGACAGGGGAAGGGGTTTGGTGTTTGGCTGTTTTAAGAGGGTTGGGGAGGTCCTAAGATCCATCATGGTCTCAGAGCTTCTCTGGAAGGCAGGGAAACTGAATTTTTCATCTCCAGAGTTAAAACTAGAGTTACTCTGGGCTTATGGTGTTGCCTTTGCTGTTTTTGTCTCCTGGCCCTGCACTGGGGAGGGACACGATTTTCAAGGAAAGGTGGGAAGCACAGTATAAGGCTCTGAGACTGGGCCAGGGGCCACAGCATAGGGAATGGTATCAGGGTATTAGTGAGATCCCCTGTCCCATGTCAAAGGCTAAAATACAGAAACTGCAGCTGGGAGCAAAGAGCAGTCGGGGAGCAGAACTGCAGCTCTATGATCAGAGTTTACCAAGCAGGGCTGGAGAAAGCTGAGGCTGCTGAGCGAGTTGGGCAGTATGTCAGAAACAGAGAAATCATGACAGGCAAGGTACAAGCCAGGCCAGATGTGACTCAAGGTGCTAGATCTGTATGGAGTAGCCTGAGCTCTTGGGAAGGGGAGGGCTCATCAGAAATAATTTTTTGTTACTTGCAAAACTGGAGAGACTAGTGAGCACATGATGGAGCCCATTGACTTGGTAAAATTGCACTGAGGAAAGCATTTCAAGCCTTTGACTGAGACACGTCTGATAAGTACATGATTGAACTCAGATGTCCAAGAGGTTGATAAGATGAGTTGAGCTATGAAATGTTTTTCAGGAGAGCTGAATATGGGATCTAAGTAGGTTTTGGCTTGTGATATATTGCAGAACACAGGATTATTTCAGTGACTATGCTGTAAAGAAATGTCTATGTGCTTCTTGCAGTTTTAAATGCTACATGATGTATTTCTAAAGCCTACATTGGTAGAGTTGCCTGGAGTTAGATTCTTCCACCCATCTGTCCCTGGGTGCGGTTTGTGACCACTCTTCCATGCAATAACTCATGTAGGAGACTTTCTGTTATTATTTGGAGGCTATGACCAAAATATGTCCAGCATTGCTGGTTCTGGGAAAGAAAAGGTAGTAGCTGGTGATTTCTCAAGGTCTCTGTGTTAGTGAAAGAAGAATTTCCATTCCCAGCATGCGGTCTTTGGTAAGCACTTGTTTTTCAAAGCATTTAGTTTCTTTTTCACATGTTTCGTAACACAGCTTGCAATCATGCATCAGCAGTCAGCTTACAGTCAAGGTGAAAACATGCAGGTTTTTTCAGTTCTCAGATTTGGTTTTCACATGGGTTAGAGCTCTGACATGCTGAGCTTGGTGTCATTTTCAATACCTGACATCTTTATGCTTCTGCTCTAGTTAACAAATTCTATTGCTTAACATCTAGTTTTAGGAGTATTTGTGTTCTCATTCGTAATTTTTAACACTGGTTTGAATGCTTCAGTAATGACTGGACACTGGCTGTGTCCAGCATGCAAGAAATCTTCCAAATGCCACTTGAAATCTCAACAGGTTTTAACTTACTTTTTGGTCACTGACTCTACAGTATTGATCTGAACTCTCTCATACAGCCAGAGCATCCTGCCTTCTTTACAATATCTTCACATGCAGAGGAGTGGCTTAATATTTAGAGATCACACTTCATTCAGTAAAGTGAAATAAAGGAACATGCCTAAATATTCATCAGACTGAATAAAAACACTTTTTTTTGACATTAACATGTTGCAGTGTTGTTATCTGTCTTGTACAAGTAGATTGTCTGACCAGCTTGAGGGCAAGTGAGACTCTACTATGTATAAATGAGCTGCTAGTAGGACTGAATGAGCTCTTTGAGTGATGTTAATTCCTTCCTCTGCAACTACTTCGCAAGAACAATTATTTTGCTTTTGACTGGTATTTGCTTGCAACAGCTGGATGGCATATTTCTGAAACTCTCCCCAGAGAACATGTCCATGTCCCCAGAGAAGATACCCACCTATCAGAGGTATTACACATGGTCTGATACACTTTCATGCTTCTGACTTACAGTCAGAGTAGTATTCTAACCATTGCAGATGCTGAGTGGAAGATTGTCTCATTCTTTCTGTGAATTAGTAGCAGTAATTGATAATCCATGGGGACACCTTTAAATTAATTTCTCTCAGCAGTTCATGCCACCCTGAGATAGTTGATCTCTCCCCTTGTAATAGAGTGGAAAACTATGTGTTGGTTTTTTTTTTTTCTCCAAAGAATCTGGCTGAGCCCTGGGGTTCAGGAGCCAGTATTGCATCCACAAATCCATTAAGACATGGAGGGCTAAATTATGCAGCCCTTTCCCATGCAGGTTGTTAAAGTGTACTCTGGGGCTACTCATACAAGTAATCCTTTATCAACAGAAGTAATAATTTCATTCTCAGATGGCAGAATTTTTTACTTTGCTGATGTGACAGAAAAAAAGGAGAGTTTTCTTTTGTGGAGTGCTCTTTCTCTAGCCAAATTGCCTTACAACTCTCACAAGCTTTCTGAGAAGGACAAAGGCCAATTAACTGCTCATGGTTTGCACCTGCATTATATCATTGACAGCAAGCTTGTGGGTGAATGACATTTGAGGTATAGAGCTGTGTTCTTATCTAGTTTTTGAGGGTGGATGGTGAGATAAGATTTTGGCCAAATGTCCATGAGTTCTGGGAAAGAAACTTACTTATGAATACTTTGTACTATCTCTGTGGGTTTCTCTGCTAATCTCATTCCCATACACTATAATGTTCCTAATCACTAGAGAGTCCTCTGGAAGTGGTGGCAGTCAGTGACTAAAATCTAACAGCTTTTGGAGTCAAAACTCCTTCTTTCAAAAAAGAAAACCATTTAAAAGTTTCAAACAAGCCACTGACATGAAACTGCCTGTATGTGTCTGCACACTGCAGATGAAGAAACTACAGTTCCGAATGACTCTCAAGGCTAAAATTAAAAACAAGCCTTGCTCAGAGAGCTGTGTGCTCCTCGCTTGCAGAGGCCTCAAGAAAAAAAAATTGTGGTCTTCGTGGTAAAGACACAGAAGTCTGGCTGCTGCAGGGATGCTTGAGGTGTTGTTTCTATCTGCCACTCAGCATTGCTAGAGTGGGCTGCTCAGTGGTCTGGCTTATCACCACCCTGAGAGATGGCAGAAGATTGTGGTTCTGTGTGCTAGGAAGTGCTGTTGCTCTGCTTGTGCAGAGCAGAATAACTCTGGTGCATAAGCTCTCTGTCCGCAGCAGCTCAAGTCTTTCTCTGAGCCATCAGTAGCAAGTTACCTGGCCTGCAGTCCCTCACTATCCCTCTCCCAACTTGTGCTCTGTGTGGCAGCTGGCTGTGCCCATTAGGTTAGTCAGTGTAAATGGTTCCTTGCTGGCCCAAGACCAGCTTGTGTCAGCAGTGGTCTCCTTGTCTCTTACTAACAAGCAGATGACCAAGCACAGGGTTCAGATCATAACAAAGAACTGCCTGGAGACACATGTTCCTTGCAGGCTCATCACAGCCATGTTCAGCTCTGATAGCTCCTCCAGCCTGGGCAGATCTGCTGTGGCCAGTATTTGAAAAGGGCTTCATCTGCTTGGGACATTGTGGTCCACTAATTAACTCAATCTTCTGCTTTTCCCATTTTTAAGAAGGGAAGCTGAGTCACTAGGTAGTTGATGCCACTGGACCAAGGCCATGCGGCCAGTGAGAGGCTGAGTCAGGCAGAAGCAGTTTTGATTCCTGCAAGCCCACCAACATAATCACATCCTTCTTACTTCAATTTTTAATTCAGTGAAGTAGATTAATCAAACCTGCTCATCTCTGACCTGGCATCACTTCCATTGCTTCACTTTTAAAGGGCTTGATTTTTAATCTTTGATCTAGCACAAAGACCTAAGAGAAAACACCTCCTGGTTTTACACCATGCCTGCTTTTTTTCAGCAGAACTTTTGGCACGTGCCAGTGCCATGTTGGAAGTGGCTGGACTTTGCGGCTGGTGTCACTAACCTCTGGCACCAAAGCATATTAGCAGGCAGTTACCTTGCTCTGCAAGACACGATATGATCTGAGATTTCTCTCTTTTGCTGTGGTTTGTTTATCTCAAATAGCACCTCTAGCATTCAAGTGGAGATGTTTATGACCACTTACATATCCTGCTGAGAGAAAGGGCCTTTCAGCTCACACGCTGCAGCACTTTATTTGGGCATTTCCCCGTTGTGCTCCTACATCTCTTTGTGTTGCTAGTTCAGCTATTAGCAGCAGTCTGGCTCTTGCAGCCCTAACTTCCTTCTGGGCTCAAACAGACCACAGTTAGACCACTTCCAGTGTACCATTGTGCTCAGGGCTGGGCTGGTCATGGCAGGCAGGGCATTGCAGGGTATTATAGCCCCTGGAAATCTACCAGTGAACAACCCTCAACTGCCAATGCAGCAGCACTGCCTTTCACAGGCCTTGGCATTTGTAGAGTTCCTGAAGAAATCCACTGACATCTGAAATGCAGTGAGCTCCAGCATGCCCCAGCTCTGTTGGTATCAGTGCCTGAGCTTGCCAGTTTGAAGCCAACTGCTGTGTAGATGCTCCCTACACAATATTGAATTGTGAGCTCTCAGTTTCACAGAGACAGTGTGGAGAGGGAACAACCACAGTCTGGAGTATTAACAAAGAAGATGCCTAAGAGAGAGCTGAACAAGAATTTTTGTGTTGTGTTGTTTGTGTGGTTTTTTTAAATGTTTATTGTTATTTATTTATTTGGTTTTGTTTTAGTTACTTGTTTGTTATTAAGCAGAGCTATTTTAGTGATTTCTGGATGGGAAAAATCACACTCCTCTATACACAGCTGTCTCCTGACTTCAGAAATGTTCAACAGTTACATTTGAGGGATTATAAGTGGGGATATTCACTGCAGTATTGGACATTTTCAGGTATAAGTCCAAGCCTAAATAGATCAATAATTTAGAGATGGAAAATGTTACCTAATACTCTGTTTAATTAAAAGCTGTGCGATTACTTTTCTGCAGCTACATGTATGTATCGATCTGCTGTGCTTTCTGCCTGCCAACCCTGCAGTTCTTTTCACACCAGACTGAATGCAGTCACTCTGAGCTGTGAGGTGACACTCAACTGTCTGCTGTTGATTTGTATCAGCTGTGTGGTGGCCCAGCTGGTTGATCATCCCAAGGTTCATGTTGATGTGCTCACATGAAAGAAATTCTTGGAATGCTCTTCATCAGTGAAGAGTCATCAGTGGCCCAACCTGCAGATTCTTTGGATCTGCTTGAATAGTATATTACCAGTTCTGAAAGGTCTTGTGCTGGTTGAAGTAGCTTTTTCATAGTAAATATTAAGTGTACTCAGCTATACAAATATTCTTCTTTAAGTAACTCTAATTTCTTACATTCCACAGCTGGGTACAAAGGCCAAGTTAGATGAGCAGGAGGCAGGAAACTAATTCCCGCTTAGTGTAAAGAGGAACAGCTGAGGTTTCCTTGGGTGCACAGACATTGACAATATGGAAGAGAGGAGCAGAAGGAAAGGAGACTGCTTTAAGTTCTCAGCTGGGGTTTTCAGGTAAGTGCTGTGGTTTTTTTTGTGAATTCCAAAGCTGCATTATAAACAAATGTAGAAAAATGTTTTCCTATCCTGCATTTCCTCTTTGGCTTTGTATGGCTTGTATGTGTAATCACAGCTCTAGCTTGGAAATGCAGACAGACAATAACTGGCTGTTTTTTCAGGGTGGGCTGTGGGAGTTATGGGGAAGAAGGGATGCATGAAGGGCTATTGCTGTATTCTAGCAAAAGGTTGGTCTCAAAAAAGCAGCCTAGCTCTGTGTGCTAACCTGTGGTGTTCAAGGTGTGAAACAGGAGGTCATGTGGGCCGGTAGACAAAGGATTTTTGGAGCTGAACTAGTTATGATCGTCAGTGCAAGGATGTCCTG
>NW_009951794.1:628434-638437 GCF_000747805.2 Chaetura pelagica | reverse complement strand
AAAGAGTGAGAGAAGCTGATGGCTGCAGTCCTTGAGGTGCTTGGAAAAGGCAGGGAGAGAAGGTCCCACTTGCTCAGAGAAGGGTGTAGCAGTGTTGGTTGGAACGAGGTGCTGTACTTGGCTGTTGTCTCCAGCAAATCCAGCAGGTAGCATGGCTCTGAGCACGCATCAGCCTCACTCTGCAAGTGGTCTCAACCAAGCTAGTGACTAACTGAGGTGTCATTATAAACTTCTGCAGCTCTGCTACATCTTAGTTGCTATCTCAGATGCTGTAACTGGCATCTTGCATATCAGCTGTCAGCCCCTCCCTGATAGAACACTTTCTCTGTGGCTGTACTTTGTCTAGCAGGTGTCTAAATTAGCATCTAAGATAATTCTACCCTTTTCAACTCTGCTGTGATCAAAAAGGCAGGCACATGCAGGGCCTGAGCAGTTAGGCACTACCTTGTGAATTTTTCCTTAATGTTGGCAACATATTTCCTCAGCAGCAAGTTAAGTTTGTGAGAGTTGGAGGCTCATTTTCTTATTTTCTGGTCTTCCTCCCTGCTTTTGTGTGTTACTCGTTTCCTTTGCAACAAAACAGGACATGTTTTCAAGAACCACAAAAACAACAAGTATTAGCTCTGAGGTGCTTCAGCTTGCTACACCAAATTGCAGTTAAAGCTGTCTTTAGCTCTGCCAAAAAGCCTGGCCAGTTGAGGAGACAGGAGAAGAGGGGTTGTTACTGTGGGATTCTTAACTGCTGGAGGAAAAGGAAATAGCAGAGGTTATTAGAAGGCAATCTGTACTTAATATTCTGTGGTCTCAAATGGTTTCACTTTTTTTAAATATCTGTGAAAGCAGAGTTAGAAGACTTTAAATGGTGACTATTATAGTATGAGTTGGCAACAATACTTAACAGGAAAACTGGTGATCACATATTGGTGTTTAATGGTGTAATAGTAGAAAAGTTTTTATTAATATACGTTTTTGTGCTTGGCTTGAGACACCACTTGCTGCCCCTCTGGGCATTCCTATTGATGACCAAGGGAACTCTCTGGCTTCTTTAAAAATGTCCTTTTAAGAGAGTGGAAACAGGGGATGTTACTAAAGCATGGTAAGAGGTACTTGAAGGATGCTAAAGCAGAAGCAATGGGCTAGGACCAGAAAAGAAGATCAGAGCTGATAGAAGTGTAGGGCTAGAAGGGACTCTGAGCAGTAATCTCTTGCATGCCTCTACAACAAAAAGTTATCTATGTCCAGACCATCCCAGGAGTTAAGTGCTTGTGCAGCGTGTTCCTGGAGGCTCCTGCTGGTGGCAGAATTCATAACATTGCTGCTATAATTTAATGTTTATGTAACTTGTTTGCCCTGGTACTGAGCTGTGCTCAAATGCAGCGTGTAACTGGGAGTGTCAGGCACAGAAAACAGCTCTGCTAGTAGCCTCAGTGGTCGGGTTTGGATCAGGACAAGGACCTTGAAGGTACTGCTGCCCAAGGAGAGAGACTCATAATGAATCCTGTGTAGAGCTGGTAGCAACACAAGAGAGTTGTTGTGAGAGAGATACTACTGGTGTGCAGTTTGCATTTAATAAGCAAACATATTTCCTGAAGCAGTTTAAGACAGAGCACATAGATGCATCGTGTGGAGGGGCTTGATAAGCAAACAGGCTTAAGGGACAGGTTAAATCACCTGCCAGCATACATTGCAGTGAGAAGGAGGATGCCCTGGCTGGCAGTGGATAGTCTGACAGCTGTGCTCCTGCACATCAACAGCAGTGTCTACATCTCTGGAGCTTTCTCTGTGTACACACAGACAGACATGTGTGGGAGTAAAGCCATGTTCTCCCATCTTCCATCCTGAGTCTATTCCTATCAAATATTCATCAGAGGAAGATTTTCGTCTGTACATTTTGCATTATTCAGGCTTAGAACTATTTCAGTGACTTCCACATTGCCTACAGGATTTAGATACCAGGGATAAAACAGAAGCTGCTTTAATTTTCTACATTTAGGAATTCTGCTTGGTTAAAATTCTTTTGAAGGTTACTCTTAATGATAGATTTTTAACTGGGAGCCTTCCTCCCAGAAAAATAAGCTTGCAACTAAAAACATGAGTCCACTCTAGAGAAATCTCTGCAATCCCTATGAGCTGTGGATGGATAGCTCAGGTAGCTGTATTTCTTTTCAACGTTTGCCTTACCCTGAAGGGCTTGTATTTAACCCCAGTGTGTAATGGATTGCTGCTGCTTTCACATATCCTCCCAGAATAAAAATTTTAGAGTATTCATCTTGGAGTAATTATTTCTGAAACACTGTAGCAAAACATAACATTGAGCCCATTTGAACTGAGATTTAGGCTCTCAGCATTCGGTACTTATTTTTACAAACAAAATTTTCATTTGATATGTTACAGTGTCTGATGTTTCAGAGGTTGTAAAGCACCTGACTGGTCGCTTAGGAAGCTTAAGGATGCATCCCATCCTCTGAAAGGCAGCTGTGCTATTCACTGCCATAAAATTTAGGTTTAGGGGCAAGCAGCCCCAAATTAATGGAGAACATGATACTATTACTTTGACACACTTTATACAGAGCTCCTGGAGAGGTTAACTTCCCTATCATGCTTGATTAATCATTAGCAAACACACCAGGGTATTTGACATAAGAGAAACAGTTACAACATCCATATATACAAGCAGCTCAGGTTGTTTGTTACCTCTCTTGTGCTCTCCTTTGTGGCCCAGTGTGGTTGGAGCAGTATCTTTGGGGGGTGATGCACAGTCTTGTGCACAGATTCCTCTGTTCTGGGGCTGGTAGAGTAAGGCTCTGTAACATCAGGGCTGTTACTTAAAACACTAAATGAGACAAGCAGCCTCAGGAACCAGCCTGCTTTCAGAACAGAGGACACAGACAGGCTTTGGCTGGGACTAAGGATGGTGCTTGGCATCCTCCTTTTCAGATGTTTTTTCCAAACATTCACAATTTCTGGCTTCTCAGGGGAAGACAACCCGAAGCACAAGATTCTGTGCTAGGAAGCAGGTGGATCATAAAATTAAGGTATTTACAAAGATCACTTGCTGTGTGGAGCCCCATGGGAATGGCAGGCAGACTTGCTTTGCAGACTGCTCTGAGGAGCTCTTGGTTTGTCTCCTTAGTTCTTAGCAAAAAGTTTCCTGGTTTATCTGCTTATGCTGAAGTCTGCTGCAGTTGTCCCCCTGGTTTTGCATTAGCAAATCTTACTTCAGTTTAGCAAATGCATTAAAAGGATACGAGCTAATCAAGTGCTTGTAACACTGGGTAGTAGAGGTAGGTTGGATGGTTTGGTCTGAAGAACATGAAAGCAATTAAAGCAGTGTTTATTTTAAACAAGCAAAAGGTAACAACTTAGCAGGCTGAACTACAAGTCTTCAAATATTGCAGACAACTGCCAGAGTCAGAGCTGCTGAGCTTCAGCAGCTGCCACTAAATCTCCTCACTGTGCCTGCCCTATGGGTGTATTTGTCTGGAAGCTGGTGCTGTGGACATGTGTGTAGGAAGAGTTTGTCCACATTCTTTCTTTTCCGTTTTATGTACCCGTGGTAGTTTTTCTGGTACAAGGATCTCAGCAAGGAAAAGGAGTTAAATTCTCATAGTTGGAGGAGAACAAATCTTGAGCACACTGCGGAGGTCTTTGTTTTTGAGCAACGTTTTGAGTTTCTGTACTGAGAGCTGAAACTAATCTGAAGACACTTGATGTAGTGATGTCCAAAAGCTGTCAGATCTTCACCATGCAAACAGGCTTCTGCTCTGGTGAGCTGCACAAGGGCCTTGCTTGTGTCTCTCTTGATCTCAGCCAACTAGAGGTGGAGAAGAGCCTGCAGCTGCCTCTTATGCTGTGGGCCAACTAATGAGTAGAAGCAGCTTGACCTGGAATGTTGTGCCAACCATGCAAGAAATGGGTGAGAAACTATGGAGTTAAAAATTGTGATTAAACAAGTGATGTAAATACACTTTAGGTATGCTTCATCTTGCTGCACCTCAGTTGTCTGCAATGGAGAAGTGTGTTTCTGAGGCTCCTTGTAGGGTCTGCGGGAGCAGCAGGATGCTTGTAGCTGAAGAGCCTGAGGAGCTGGGTGTGTCCTACAGAAGAAGACACAGCAGCACCTGCTACAGTCTGTTCCTCTCCATGGACTGTGACAGACAATCAGTTCAGGTGTGGACACCTGCACTGCAGGTACTGGTTTGGACTGGTGGATCCCAATCCAAGCTGCAGAGAAAGCATGGGCAGTGGAGCTGGAAGCATCCCAGCAACACTGGCATGAGTGGTGGAAAGGGAAAAACAGTGAAGCAGCTTCCAGCAGTTTCATTCCTATTAGGGCTTTCATAAAAGGACACTGAGATTGGAAAAGACTGTTGTTAATTAAATAATTAGCTGTTTAAAATGTATTTATTAGGGCTTAACAGCCAGGCCACAGATATGCATCAATTACAGAGCCACAATATCTGCAGTAAATGTTTTTCACCCCATAATCAAATATGGCTTAATTAGGCAATGCTGGGAGAACAGTCATAATAAATAGAGTGGGTAAGACTTGCCTTTATAATTGAGATTTAATCAGTGAACTCTTGTATGTTCATTGAATAATTGATTATTCTACACATTTATCAAGGATTAAAAACTCAGTGGTAGATATGCAAATCCCCTTGTATTAAATGCATCTGAAATTCTCAAATACCATTTAATGCATATTAACATTCTGATTAAATCTAAATTACACATACAGTGCAGATCTCACTTCTGCAGTGAGCTTTTTTAATGCCTATTTATCACTTCTTTTCCAAGTTAAACTGCTCCTGTGTTTGTGGCTGTGTGGGTAATTGCAGGAGATGGACAGAAACAGGCCAGGGGGAAGTGAAATGGAGAATGGTATCTTGTGCATTCCTGGAATGAGCAAGCTGTCCTGGATGGGACAGCAGGAAATATTTTGACACTGGCTGCCAGTGAGCAGACTAAACCAAATGAAGCAACCAAGCATGTTGGAAGATGCAGTAACTCTTCCTGAAGAGTCACCATCATGCTGAGTGCTGTGTGTGCTAGAACAAATGTGTAGAAATGTTTATGGAAAAAAGGAAAATAAAAATCCAAACGAAAAACCAAAACCCTCATGTGGAAGTCTTAATGATAGTATGAGATGTGGATGAACAGTGCCAGGGTTACTGAAGAACCAGCACAGGGTGTTCCCCACTGGCTGGTCCCACTTGTTGCTGGAGGGACATCACCACCCTGCAAAGACCTGAGAACCTGCCCTGGGCCTGCTGGGGGAGCAGTTCCTCAAAGGAAAGCAAATTTACCTTACTCAAGAGATGCTTTGGACAGCTTTTTGTTAAGGATGGAGTAGGAATGTGAACGAACATGAAACTGTGGTTAGTGATGACAGTTCATGTCTGAAGTGAGAGCTGAGGGGCAGATTACCACCCCAATTAAAAATGAAAATGCAATTTAAACCAAGGCTAGGTCACAGGACCTTAAAGATCACCTAGTCCCAAACCCCCTGCATGGGCAGGGACACTTCCCGCTAGGTCAGGTTGCTCCAAGCCCCATCCAGCCTGGCCTTGAACACCTCCAGGGATGGGGCAGTCACAGCTTCCCTAGGCAGCCAGTTCCAGTGTCTAACCACCCTCCCACTCAAGAATTTCCTTCTAATGTCTAATCCAATCTCCCCTCTTCCGGTTTTAATCAATTGCCCATTGTCCTCTCACTACAAGCCCTTGTCAAAAGTCCCTCCCCAGGTTTCCTGTAGGCCCTTCAGGTATTGGAAGGTGGCTATGAGATTTGGTGCTGAGGGACATGGTTTAAGCACTGGACTTGGTAGAGTTAGGTTGATGGTTGGTAGAGTTGGGTTATGGTTGGACTCGATCATCTTTTCCAACCAGAAAGACTCTGTAATTCCTCCACACTGATCCTTTCCTGCATTCATGATTTGTGCTGGACAGTGTGATGGCAGGAGCAAATGTCAACTGTGAAGATCTCTGTGCCTATCTCATATGCAAGGTTAATTTGACCTGTTGCAAGGTTAATTATTTGACTTGTGTTTTCATGGAATCAGTGTTTTTCACCTTGTAGAGTCCTAAATATTTTCAAGAGGGGATGAGACTCTAGCTGTTGAATTTAAACTGGTAAGAGCAGTGCACATTCCTTTCCTGGCTTTTGCAGATGCTCTGGTAGGCAGGTCTTCTACCCCTCCCTTCTAAGCCCTTTGCCCACGGTCTGAGGATAACTTCTCTAAATTCAAGAATAATAGGCCAAACAGTCATCGTGCAGCTTTTGCAATGTGAAAGGATTGCTTTATTTTCCGGCTTTGAAAGCATTTCTTGCTAGCTTCAACTTGGACACAAGAGGGTGATATTTCCTCAGGAATTTGCCTACCAGTGTGCTGTAGGAGGAACAGGTTTGTAGGGAAGTGTGCCCTAGAGGGAAGATAACTGTAGTTTATTTTCTTCTAGCACGGTAGGGTTAGCCTTGTTCCTGCTTGGCATAACGGTGCTGGTGGGTGCTCTGGAGCTGGGTGGACACCAGGACATGCTGTGTCTGAACTGCTGCTCACCTCTGAGCAGACCTTCTGCTTGGGGAACTGCAGAACTGGTTAATCTGACCAACTTCAGTTATTACAGGGTTTCCTCACATGATCAAGACCCTTGTGAAGGTCCCTTCCCTTCTGCATTTTCAGAAGTGCCAGGTATTGCCATGTCTCTGGTGGGTCCTGGTCATTGCTACAGCATGCATGTCTTTCATGAGGCACAACTGCCTGCATTCCCACTGCACCACCTTGAAATGCTTGACAAGCACAGAGCAAAGGAAACTGTTTCTACCCCAGGCAGGGATTATGATTCCTGATAGGGTATGGAGCAGTGTGGAGAGAAGAGCTGCCTTCAGCATAAGCACATCCTGTTCCTGCACATCAGATCTTGCTTTCCCCAAGCTAGTCTCACTTCCAGTGTACTGGTTCAAAGGTGTAAATCTCAGGAGTTGGGGGCAGTGGTGGCTCTGCTTCTGAATTCGAGCCCAGTTTTATTTATCTGGAGAGAGCACACAGGTCAGTCTAAACAGCCCCTGAATCACAGCTTCTTGGGAAGAGATTTCTGCTTAGCTCTGGAGGTGTTTCTTAAACCACATCTGCTGCCATGAAGTATCCAGGAAGTGAGTGCCAAACATTGCAGCTCTAATACCACCATGGCCTGTCATCCTGTCACATCTCCCTGCCCTGCTTTCCAGCCTTGGTGCACATCTACTCTGTGCTCAGTCATTGCAGGTGATTCTTCAATACTGCTTTCATCTAGCAAGTTTAGCTCCATGCTTAGATCGGAAGCATTTGTTGGCCCAGGAGCAGCATAAAAGTCTTCTGAAAAGAATGGTCAAATGTTCAGTTACAGACAAGCTTTAGTTCCTTTATAGGTGAACAAATGGAAAGAGTTGAATTCCCTAGGACAAGGTGTGTAACATCAGTGACAACCATTTACCTCCAATCATGTACCCCAACCCAATCTTGCCTTATAGACTAAAGGCAGCGAAGGAGTTTGAGTTAGAAAAGTATTTTTGCCTGGTGTCTTTTTTTTTGCTATTTTCAGGACTTGGTGGTAACTCTACCATACCTCAGACTCTGTACCACAAAGTGTCCCTCACTGTGCCCTGTTCTGGGCATGCCTTCATTTTGGAAGACAGCAGGTAGGGCAGCAAAGGCCCCTTGGTGTGCCCACAGCATTGGTCCTCCCCAAGAATGAGGTTCACGTTAACCCTCACCCTGCTCTGTGCCCTCTACCAGTACAGACAGACATGGCTTTGGGACTGGCTCCCTGAGTTGCCGTTGGGCTCCTCTGATTCTCAGTGTTGTCCTGCACCAGACAGTCTCTCAGCCCCTGGCAGGAGCAGCATGATGAGTCAAATCTCCAAAATTCCAGGCTTTGACAGAGGGTTCCAGATGCCTCACTAGATATGTAATCCTTGCACTGGAACCCATGTGAGACAGTGCAAAGCAAATTTCTGCAGACTAAATACATGGTCAGGATGTGCTGAAAGTTAGCAGTGTAGCTGGCTGGGGTAGCCAGGGAGGGAGGAGAGGCATGGTCGACTTTTTCTCTTCATGTTGAGCTGACTAATGCTTGGGGTCTTTTAACAGACTTTAACATGATTTTGGAAGGGAAGAGCTGGAGGAGATTCAGCTACAGAAAGCTGGATGAAGGCTGAAGGGTGTCATGTGCCTGGGAATTGTGAGAAGGAAACAGCAGCCAGCTTTGAGAGGAGGTGAATTTGGGAGCAGATAATCTTTCACAGCAGTTCAGAACAGGGCCTTGGCACTTTTCTGTGCATCAGAAGATCTGTGATCTGTTCCTTGATCCACAACTCCTTTTTGATTATTGCTGTGAGTTATGTCACATGCTGGCAGCAGTTTCTCTTGAGGCAACATTTGTATCCTTCTTAAAAGAACACAAATAAAATAACGATCAGTTGTCTTACTTGTTTTACTGTAACTAACTGGTAATGTTGTTTCAGTGGGAAGAATTCTGTAAAGCTGAATTAGAGCTTTGTGTTTTTAATTGACTTATTTCACCTGGTTTGCTCAGTGAAATTAGACTGGACTTGGCTTATTTTTTCTGTTCAGAGTCACTTTTTGGCACTTTGCCCAGAGCAGAAGATCTCCAAGCTCTGAATCCAGTACTCAATGCTGATTAGAAGTGGGGTTAAACCTTACTGTAATGCATTCTGCTTCAAATGAGACAGTTGTAATGATGACTGACACCTTTACTTTTGCTTTCATATATACTGGAAAATCCAACCTGATGGTTCTTGTAAACCTTAATTATTTAATTATTTTTTTTTTGTCACTGGGCAGTGCTTGTTAGTTTGAGTTATGATAAAAAAAGAAAATTATAAAGAAAATGAATAATTCTTGTTAGTGTTCTGAAGGCAAAAAAACACCTAAGCATCTTGGTTCTGTAACATTTGAGAAGAGAAGCATGAGGTGGGATGGGGTCTAAAGGTTGAAATGGCCTCTTCAGTTGAGCATCCTGCCTGCAGGCAGCAAAACACCTCTTCCATGAGTCACAGGGGTTGTACCCAGCTTTTGCCTGTTCAGTGAATAGAGAGTGCTTCAGCTCAAAGCTTGTTCATGAAAGAGACCTATGTTTGATCTCCTTTGTCCTCACCCTGGAGGTAGTTCCATATATCAATAGATCTTATTTTAGGGCTTCAAAGGTAACACACTGCTTCTGGAGTACAGCTCAGGCTGCCTAAGAAATTCCACTTTGCTTGCTAGGCATTCATCCCCCCTGGGAAAAGGCATGGAGGACTCCCCACCCACTCAAATCCAGACCAAGTACAGCAACTCCTCTGAGTTTACAAATATGTAAGGGGTGAGAGTCAGGAAGATGGAGTTAGGCTTTTCTCAGTGATGACCAGTGATAGGACAAGGGGTAATGGGTGCAAATTGGAGCATAGGAGGTTCAAGGTGAATATCTGAAAAAAATTTTTTACTATGAGAGTGACAGAGCCCTGGGCCAGGCTGCCCAGGGAGGCTGTGGAGTCTCCTTCTCTGGAGACATTCAAAACCCACCTGGACACGTTCCTGTGTGATGTACTCTAGGTGACCCTGCTCTGGCAGGGGGGTTGGACTAGATGATCTTTCGAGGTCCCTTCCAACCCCTAGGATTCTATGATTCTATAAGTGCTTTCTAGAAAGAGGGATCAGGCAGGTCAATCACCCTCTGCCTAGTGCAAGAGGGACATGGACACAGCTGTGAACACTCAACAGACAAACCCCAGTGATAGGCTTGGGGTCAGCTGGCATAAATCACCTCTTCTAGAGTCAGCAGAGCTGTGCAAGTTTCCATCACCTGGGGCTTGAGTTCTCTGTTGATTTGAAAAGTTCCCCAAGGTGACCCTGTTCTGGCTCTGCTGCCAGCTAACCAAGATTGGTTTCTGAGGAGAGACTGCTATCTCAACATCAGCAGGTAAATAAGCCTCCTTCTGCTGGAGTTTGAGGGCACTGTCA
>NW_009951794.1:608941-628401 GCF_000747805.2 Chaetura pelagica | reverse complement strand
TGGGGCCTAGAGGAACCTGTGAGCTGGTAATGAGAGAGGGTTCCTATTGTACTGGGAGGCATATGGCTCAGCAAGCAGGAAACCTGGAGTAGGCTGGGTAAGATGTGCTGTAGGTGAGCTGGAAATAGCATGGAGCCTGCAGAGTTCCTTGTATCACAGCTTTCATCAGGCTATCAGTCAGTTTATCTGTACCTCTGTGTATCTTATTGCTGGAACATATTGAGCAACTAGTTATAAATTATAAACTTTGCTGCTGTTGGCATTTTTGGTGTTGAAATCTTATGCTAGTGCTATTATTTTGCACAGGTTGATGCATGTTTGCATATAGAGTTTGGTCTCCCTCAGACACGTAAGTTAAGCTTCTGAAGGAGGGACACGTCCTGTGTGTAAATATACACTGTGCTTAAAATGAATGTGTTTTTACAAGTTTATTTCCTTTTCATAAGTGAACAGGATCATACTTGCAGCCATAAATAATGTTATACCTTACTTTCCTGTTTGCAGTCTCCCCATACAGGAGAGAAATAGTAAATAGATATCAGGTGTCATCTTCCTAAGTGGCCCAGGGTAACAAGGAGGTTTCAAAACCTTTGAAAAAATATAATGCTCTGTTCCTGTGATTTAAAAATAAATAATTCTACCTAACAAGAAAGGATAAAGCTATGGGTCTGATTGCCCACAGGACAATTCAGAATTGGAAAAAGCATAAGAGTTCTCCCAGGTTCAAGGGCACAAGATGCAATTTGCAGCTTTCAGCTATTCTGAACTGACTGTATAAAGCTGCTGAATAATAGGAGTCCCTTTGCCCTCAGTGCTACAGTACCTAGACACACCATAAAGCAATTTCAGGTTCAGCAAATGGTTTGGGGTATATAATACACAGTTTCCTAATTTCTTTGCTATTTCAGCTGACATTGATGGGTCAAATCAGAAAAACTAGGAGGGCAGGAAGGAGTAGATTAAGATCTTGGACTCCCCAGTCCCCCTTGGGTTTTGTTCCTATGGGCAAGTGTTGATGAGTGTTCCCCATTTTGCTTCTTCACTGATTAAACTAAGGAACCAAAGCAAAGGACACAGGAGAAAAGGGTTAAAGGATTAGGAGATAGTCTTTGAACTGCCATGTGGCAAGGTAATGAGGCATGAATTATTAAAATGATTTCAATTATAACTGGCAGGCACATGCACCGTTTTTGCATTGGCTTTCTTCCTCTCTGTAAAAGGGCAGGTTTGCAAGTGCTTATGGTTTCTTGCAGGAGATAAGCTCTTCCAGAAATGTTAGTTGTATAAACAGTGTAATTTGTCATTAGCCAAGCTGCTTTTGTGGTTACCTAAGTTGAAGTGTCAATGAAATGGGCATGGCTCAGAAGCAAGACATTTGCTCCTTGACAATCTATAGGAATGGATTAGTAGCATGTTGCTGAGGGGACATGGGGTTTGATACTTGAATCAGCATGGTGAGCTAGGAGGTACTGGTCATATTCTTTAAAAAAAATCCTTTGGTTTTACTGGAAGAAGCATTTTGTTTATATCATGTATTCTTTTGCTCATGCATAGCTTGGAAGTAGTGGCTTGAGAACTGCTCTGTTCACAGACTTGGAGACAGTGATCAAACTGATCTATGCTCAAGGACTGTAGAGACAGGCACCACACTGCTACCTGGCTTTTCTATATTTCTCCATTTAAATGCCTATTGAAATCCACATATTATCAGGAATAGCTCCATCTGGTGACTGCTAAAAATTTTGCATGATGGCTTGTGTTTTGGGTCAGAATGAACAACCTCAGGTCTTACTCCTTGGGAAAACTCATGTGGCCACAATGACCAAGCAGCATGAGTGAGACTTCCACTTTTTGCTACAGCAGGTGGCTGCAGGTGTATCCTGGTGAGACCAGAATTGGATGAATGCTTCAGGAAGATTAATTTATCAAACAGATTTTATTACATTTTCTTGCTCTTGAATTGTCTGAGGGGTGGCTGGAATGAGAACTGAATCCATTGGAGCTCAGATCAGTGAGTAAATATTGAAATGTGAGGTATCCTGAAGCTGCATCTCTGAGCAGTATAGTTCAACTGTTCCTTTCCACTTCTTTTCTCCACGCCAAGGAAAGTGTCCATCCCCAGAATTCAGATGTGCTTCGTTCAGAAAGGAGATGGCTCAAGGCCACTGTCAGATGAGTGTCTCTCTCGTTACTTTCTGTACTTTTTATCTTAATAGGCAAAGAAAAGCCACAGTAACAAACTAATATTTGCAGTTGATTTTGATACACACAGAACGACCTTATCAGAGGAGGAGCAGCATGCAGCGCTGGCTGCTAAATGGAACAGATTGAAGCTCTTCCCGGTTGCAGACAGTGACCACAGCGCCTGGCAGGGGCGGTGTTGGTGTATCCATCCACGGGGAAGCGTCTGATGGATGGGCCTGCCACGAGAGGGCAAGACAGCAACAAAAACCTGAGTGAAAATTAATCTGTCAGGCAGGGAAACAATTGCATGAAAGCGGCTGCCTTGCCAGAGCCCAGGAGGAGAGCGGGGCCAGGCTGGGCTGGCGGGCAGGGCAGGAGCCCCCTCGGCGGGGCCATTGTTCACAGGCACGGCAGGCAGCGCTCGGCCCCGCTCCGCTCGGAAACAGGAGTTATGAAAATGTAACAACAGCAGGAAGGCTTTTGCACTAGGTCTTATACAATATCCCTTTTATAGTTCCTGGTTTTTCCTCCTCTTTGGAGCAGGGTTGTTTTCCTTTGGCCATGGGTGAGATGAGGGTTTGTTCCTGCCGTGACCCTGCCAGCAGGTGACCATTTCTCCAGCTACTCTGTAGAGTTTCCTTTCATGGCCTGTGTAGGAATGGAGGCCAGATCCCCCCTGGGGTTTCTGGATGACAACTGACTTTTTCCAATTCGTTCAGAGCAGCCTTGTCTCAGGAGCAGCAGAGAGGCACGGGGGGATGAGGAGGGAAGCAAGCATTCCTTGCAGCTACATTCACATAGTTCCTGGCACCAGCCAGCTCAGCAAGCTCCTCCTGAAACTGCTCCAGACTCTGAAATCATTTCTATTAGGAAACCATCAATGCTCTAGCTAGAGCCCTAGCTGACTCTTTAAAACCCCCCAAAACCACTAAAATACTGACAGCAGTCAGGAGCCTCTGCTGCTGCCTGGCTTGTTTTGGCAGGGCCAAGGGTCTGGGCTGCAACAAGACCTGAGTCCTCTGTCGTTCTCAGGCAGTAATTTCCCAATACAGTTTTGCACTTCCTGTCAGTTCATACACAACTGGAATCTAACTCCATCTCTATTTTCTTGGTTGCCCTGAATGCTATCCTTGTCCATTTCTCAGTAAGAAGGCAGCTTTGCACAGTATGACTCTAATTATTTAATTTATCACCAATGCTGCCATTACAGGAACTGCCTGCAAAGTGAGAGTGTCAATGCTGAAAAGCTGCCAGAGTTTGTAAATCTTAGGATATTTTCAAGAAATATGTAAGATTAAAAAAAACCCTACCCTGTTCAGGCTCTAAGGTGCTTCCCCAGCAGCAAGACTGGGACTGTGCATAGTAGGGGCTTGGAAGATCTGGCCAGGAAGGTGTCTTACTACCCTTGGCTTGGAGATTTGCTTCCTCCACCCTCCCTCCCAAGCCTGTTTTTGAGTCCCTCCTTGAGGTGGGTATGTCAGCTCGATCATGCTGTTACCTGCTGAAATGCAGCAGGCTTGTTCCCGTGTTTAAATTGCCTCTTTGCTTGTCTCTCTTAAGTGATGATTCATTTTGATTGATCTGCTTTGAGCTGGGTGTGAGGGCAGCCCTGACTATGTCATTACTGGCACTGCTAAGCTTTGGATGCAGCTGATTTTTTTACCTTTTAAAGCCACTGCCTGTTGCATTTCTTCTACTTGTTAATTTGCTCCTTTTGCTGTCAATGGGAATATTCCCTGGGCCTTTCTGGAGCTTTCCCAAAGGTATTTGTACCCAATTAATTTGGAAATCCTAGACTTTTAGGCTTAGGAAATTAATTTATTGGAAACAAATTAGATTTAGGAGGCTGGTCTGTCCACTGCCCTAAGTCTTTTGCAGGTATTTTAGTTGCTGCTAGTTGTTTGCAAAATAATACCTTTAATTTCTGCAATAAACGATATAGATGGACAATAAAGAACAATGTGAAACAAAGCTGTGCCAGTGTAAAGAAAAGAGAAAATAACAGTGGAATTATGCTCTTAGCAAGCAAGGCAGAGACATAAATGATGGCTAAAGCTGGATGATAGTATATCACAGATAAACCCGCATCAGTTTCCAGGAATACTTAGTTATACATACAATAATAGTCTATAACTGTCTGGGTTAAACCAGCTGCTTTCTGTAGCCTTTTTGTGTCTCAGTTTCCCCACCTGTAAAGTTGGATAATAGTAATTTCCTCCTAGAAGGGCTGCCAGTGCTGACTAGGAGCTGTACTGTGTTAGAGCATTAAGGAAACTGTGGCTATTATTAATAACTCCTCATATTTTTTCAACATTCTCCATAAATAAATGCTGTTTGTTTTGGTTTTTAAAACTTGGAATTGATGGCTGGACCAAATTATAGCTGGAAGCTGAGGGGTATAAGAAAAGACATCCAAAATGCTGCTCAGTGCAGGACAGAACTGCTGAGGCTGCATCTCTTGTGGCTCTTGAGCCTGATGCCAGCACACAGAATTCCCTCCTTACAGCTTTTCCATTTCACGTGCCAAGTATCCAGCTCTTCAGTCTGTTATAAATCTTCCCTAATTCTGTAATTGCTTTGGTAGTGATTATAGGCAGACTCTTGTTGATCCTCCTGTGGTTTTCCTTTATCCACATTTTCTGTGGGTTTTTTTAATTGTTGCTGATTCTTTCTTCCAGTTCCTTGCTCCCCTTTTCCAGTTCTAGCAGGCCCCATGGCTCCAGTCCAGTGTCTTCCCTCCAAGCAACAGACAGAGCCCCTTCTGCATCTGGCTATGCCTTTCCATTAAAAGCTGTCAAGGCGAAGGGGCACCTTGTGCCTTTTACATGCTTGCAAATACAGGAAGCAAACATGTAAGTTCATGCATTTAAGAATGTGCTCTGAATCACACTTGCAGGACTAGGAGTTGCATTCAGATTTGGAAATCATGTCAGGCAGACAGGCACAGCTTTACCATGATTGTGCTGTTCCCTGACTACCCTGACTACCTCTGGATGTCTCTAAACACAAACAGTTAAAATGGCAGAGAAAGAATCATGCCTGGTGGTTTGCTTGGCACATGCTCAAGTCTGCAGCCAGATGGGTTGCTGCTGCTCAGGAGGGGTTGGAATAGGTGGTGTTTGGTCCCTCTCCTCTGCAGCAGCTTAGTTCCACATTTTCTGTGCTTCCCTCCAGTGCAGCAGGGCCAGTAAGCTTGGTTTTTCAGAGCTCCAGCACTCTGCCTCCATTCTACATTTTCTCCTTCCTCAGAGCTGTGTGTTCACTTCTCTAAATTACAGTTGTGAAGCTGTACCTGATAACCCAGCTTAACCAAGGGGAGGCACTGGGGTAAACCTTGCCCTGGGTTATATATGATATTTGGATAACAAACAGTGATATTCTGGTTTGGTGGTGAGTGAGATCCAGATCTCTCCTGTACCGCCTTAGAAGGCCGTGATTGATGCAAAACTATAGTTGTTGCTTCATTCCTGTAGTTTCAGCAAAATTTGGACCTTAAAGACCATAAACCAGGGTTGTATATTGGTGAAAAATGGATTAAGCTTTGAGGGGTTTGAGAGTTTGACTTTGACCTGTTTCTGTTTTTCAAATTTTCAGCTAGTCTCAGGAGTGCTCAGCTGGCATTTCTGAAAGTAGCCCAGGGATTTTACCCTTCTTCAGAGGAGGTATTCATGTGGGTCAGCTTGTGAAGCACCTTCAACTGCTTTGTTTTCAGAGAAAGGCTATTCAAAACAGAACACACTTCTGACCCTTCATTTAGACTTCTCAAACATTCAGTCATTTTCCTTGTATTGAATAGGCATTGACTACTGCCTTTACTTTTTTATTTGTCTGTTAATACACTCTTCAGCTTTAATGTCCCATTGAAGTGTTCACTTCACTAACCATGGAAGAGGCTGTTCTATGAAAATTGCCATCTGATGTACCTTGGTGTTGAGCACATGTTATCTTGCTTGGTAATGAAATTCTGCCTTGAATAATTGGACATTATTCCTGGCTCCTCATAATTAAGGCAAGAGAAAAGAACGAAACCTGCTGATTTAATATCAACAATTGTTTCATTAAGTTATTTGCTTCCCCACCATAACCATCAGCCCAAAGAAGAGAACAGCATGACCATCAGACCATATATGACAATACTGTAACACTGTGAGTCTTTGATGCTTTGTCAGATGAAGTCACAGGAACGGGGTTGGGAAACACACTGCTGAAGTATTTTCTTTTTAACCATATGCCCTTAAGACCACAGAGTCTGGCTGTTGCTGACTGTGCTGTTTCCTAACCCAGTGAATCAGCCCTTGGAAAAAAATAGAAGGCTAATGCATGAGGCTTTGGATCAACAGAGATGCCTTGCCTGAGCATCAGGAATTGATGCTGAAAGGCTGAACATCTGTGTTCTACTGTGGAGCAAGAAGGGTTGAGCTGCATGACATTCTGGCTGCTGGCAATAAAGTGGTTCAGAACTCTCATATGGTAAATCTTGGCTGTGGTCCTTGGTGGTAGCTTGTGTTACTGCCTTTGCATTTAGTCTTCCTGGGCTTGGCAAGCAAGTTCACACATGCATTGGAGTGCAGAAAGACTCACTGGTGAGCACACTGTCCCCAGTGACACTGGGGACTGGCAGGTGGGCCTTGTTGACTTCTGCAGTTACATGGACTTCACTGAGACTCTCTATCCATGTGGATCTGATCTCTGATTCTCATCTGGCTGTCCCATCTCCATGATTCAGTGTTATTGTTGCTCATGAATAACAAGGCACCCCAAATGCTCTTAAATTCTTTTCTCCTGCACTTAAATAATCCTGTCCCTTACTGCCAGCTTGAGCCAAAGGCTGCTGAATGGGAATGCTGTAGGATTTATACATGCCTGCTGACAAAGTCAGGGCTTGGAGGCTCCTTGGATGTGAATTCTGTTGAATGTACTCTGGGGGAAGCAGTTCCAGGTCACTGCTGATCAGGCCTCCAGTCCTGTGCATGCTCTGCTCTGCAAAGCCTGTGTTACCCAGGAATGCTATCAGAAGCTTTGATCATCACACTGATTTCTATCTCCCTCTACAAAATCTGGGCAGGTATGTTTTTTATAGGAGACTGACTCCACTGAGCTCAGAGCTGACAAGCCAGATATTCCTGCAGCTGTGAAGAAAGGTAGTAACAAGTTAGACAGCCCTGAATCTTAATCCCAGCCTGAGCAACCCTTTTTCACAGACATTTAAAATAAAATCCTGTGTTTTAATTTTAATTTTTTGTGTTTGTTTTTTTTTTAATAGGATAATGATGAACTTAGTTAATCCTTAAAATACCCTGGTTACTTAACTGTGGGACAAGGAGCACATTGTGTGAGTGAGCACTCCGGTAGGGCTGCAGGGCAAAGGGAGAGCTATCAGAGGTACCCACATAATACTTTAATTTCCTCAAGAAAGTGGCAGGAAGGAGGACAGATCCTGCCAGTGCTTTAAGTGTCTAGTGCAGCAGCACTGAAAGCTGCCCTTTGTGCTTGGGTGATGGTAGGTTCTGGGAAGTGAGGACATCCCTTTCTTGGCCAAAAGCCACAAGATCTCCTCTTCTGTGTGGTCTCCTTCCCCTCCTGCTTCCTACCCCTTAAATTCAGGGGCTCTCTGAGCTGAATTTTTCATGGCTTTTGTAGTAATATCTCTGGGTAGGCTGCAGTGCCACTGGTTTGGCAGCTGCATCCCTGTGCTGAGCAGGGTGAAGAATTTTGCATCTTCTCCCCAGCCTTACAGCCTCAAAAGAGTGATTGATCAGCAAAAAGGAGCTTGGAGGTAAAACATAAATCATATATAAAACAACCAGAGCTGAAGAAGGAGGTGTGGGTGGTTTATAGTCCTGACACCTAAGTTCCCACCTCTAAATCAGTCAGAGAAACGATTCCCCAAAGAGTAGGCTCAGGCCTACTCTGCTGCTCACTGGCAGGTCTTTGCAGTATAAATTCCAGTTTATCCTTATTGCTGGTCACCTAGGGAGCTCTGCTCTCTGCTATAACAGCAGCTTTTTCCTACCAGGCAATGTCTTGGAGCCTCAGGGCAGCACTGAGTAATGTACAGCCTCCCCACACCTCTCCCTGGGAAAATTCAACCTTTGTCCCCTTTTGCAAGATGAGAAACTTGGTCTGAGAGGTTGAATGAGTCAGTTAGAGAAATACAATTGCACAGCTCTGCATACCCTAATGTCTAGCTTTTTGGCCAGTCCACCAGAGTGTAGAGTTTTTTTCCCTTGGAGGCTCCTCCTTTTCTTGTTTCTATCCTTCCCTCCTCCCTGCAGGATGTATTACTTGGTGCTGTTGCCTCCCCCAGTCTCTCTCTCACCTTGATCCTTTCCTGGGCTTCTGGTTCCCTGCCCCAGCCCACCTCATGTGGCTGGTGGTGCTTGTCTTTCTTGCTCTGATGGTTGCATTATGTTTAGTTTGGGAGATTGTTTATCCTTTTGCAGGGCCCCCATGTGCCAGGGAAGGGGCTTGTCTGGAGGATACTGGGGGAGAGAGAGCATATACCACATGCAGACAACGCCTTTCATGCCTGCCATGAAACTGTAACACATGTTGCAGGCTAAGCTGTGGAGAACCAGTTGCTGAGGGCATCGTATCTGGGCCAGGCTCAGCAGCTGCTGCAGGAGCTGCAGCATCTGCAGCCTCAGTGGGTGCAGGTGTCCCTGGGCTCAGAGGAGCTTGAAAAAGATCATTGCTGTGAGGGTGGAGTTGGGCATTGTGAGATGGGGACAGGTGAGGTCAGTGTGGCCTCTCAAGAGGCCAACTCTGCACCTCTGCCAGCACTGCACTGGTGTGAGAATGCTGGGGGGGTGCTCTTGGCAGAGGGGATGTCCCAGGCTGGTGCAGGATGGGTGCATAGGGCAGTTCAGATCACAGCTGCTCTGGCAGGGCTGATGTGAGGCTCACACAGTGCCTGCCTGTGTTGTGGCTGGGCTAAGCCTGCAGTCTGGTTCCCTCACTAATCTTACGTAAGAGCTGGAGGGGGGGGTTGGGGTGGTGGGAAACTATAAATGACTTATCTTGTGAGCTCTGCATTGTATTAAACATTAACCTGTACGTCTGAGCCAAGTGACTGATTCTTGTGGTAATTCTGAGGCCAGGCAGCCAAAGAAAAGGATTCTTTGTCCAACAGTATTTCAGAAGAAAATCCCTTCAGCCATTTTTCTGTCTCATCGTGTTTGTTTGGCCCTGTGGTAGAAGCCAGCTCCACAATTTGCTGTTTGTATTTGTTCAGTCAAGCTGATCAGATGGCTGTGCCCCAGTCACAGCTCCAACCAAGCTGCTCACCAGCAGCCCCGCGTGAGGACGGGCACACTTTGCACACACCATCACACACACACACACACGCGTGGAACCAGACATTCAATTGCACACATGTGCACACATAATCACACACTTAATCAGGCACATATGGACATATACCCTTATGTGAGAACAACAGAGTTGTCTTTTGATCTGTACAGTGTAACCCTGTGAGGACTGAGTATTAAAAGTAGTCATGCCCATCAGAAAGATGCAGAGTGAGGGCATAAATGTTCAGGAGTGGGTTTTGCTCCTGTCTCTGCCCTTACAAGGTGGGGCAAGTAATTGTGCTATTGTTTCTCCTCCATAAATTGTGACTAATGATTTCAAAAGAACCTGCAGAGAGAGCAATATATTGTTACTGTGGGCTTAGATGCATGTTTACTTAAAGCAACAAAGCTTTGGTGGTTCAGATGTTTTCCTGGTGATGGAATTTTTTTGCCAGTGTCTCCCTGTTAGAGGACCACAGCATAACAGGATCACACTGTAGTTGTGCAGCAGTGGGTAAAGCTGCTGCTGCTACAACCCTGGGAAGGTGTGAGTGCTCATGAGCTGTTTCAGTGCAAAGTCTGGCTGCTTAGCTCTGAATCCCCTAGAGATTTCAGGTAACTTCATATTTTGCATGAAACACCTGAGAGGCTCAGAGAATACTTTTTTTAAGATCTGTTATAGGTTGTAATCTATGGCTGAGAAGTGGTAACAAATACTGATGGGACTGCACCACCTTAAGCCATCTCATCTACTCTTTCTCTCTCCCTGTGTAATGCCAGGGCTGGGTCTGGAAGGCAGAACAGTGTTTCTCCTGCTGTGGAAAAGTCTCAAACCAAACAGACTGCCCTTCATGCTGAAATCATGCCTGTGAGCTGCTGGAATTTTCTCATGTGGATGAGACTTGTGCACTGCACCTTTGTGTGGGTGACTCGCCCAAGCAGGCTGTGGAAACCTCAGCAGTGATCAGCCCAGTCCTCTTCCTCCAGTAGTTGAGGCTCCTGCACTTCACTGTACCTTCAGTCATAGCTGCTCTTAGTGTGCTTTCTTGTTGTCTGTGTTCATGATGCCCCCAGCCCATTGCACTTGGATAAGCAACTGTCCAACGCGTTTCACATCAGCTCTCAGGACAGACCCATGTGCTGTGACACGTAAGGAATAACACAACGGAGCCTCCTCTTCCCCAGTGACCTGGCGAGAGGCCAGATCCCTGTGTTTTGGGGAGCTGGTTATGGGTTTGTGGCTCTCTGCATCCCCCCAGGCAGTGAGGACCCATTTGCACGTTGCTCTCCCCGTGTTCTAAGCCCACACCAGCATTTTGCTCAACTTACAGCCCGGAACGAGTCCTTTACGTGTGGGTTTGAGGAGGAAAGGGGTGTTAGCCCCTGCAGCGCTGCCGAGCCAGGAACGCACTCTGGACTCCCAACTGCCTGACTTGAGAGAGGCGCTGACCTGAGCTGCTCCGACAGCAAAGGGCTGTATCAAAGCCATGGGGTGAGCCAGGCTGGAGGCATGAAATTCCTTCCCTTCCCTTTGCTGCACCAGCTAAATACACCGGGTTTTCCAGGGCTGGGAGTTTGCAGGAGTAATCCCCAGGGACTGTTTGTTTTCCCAGGGGATAACATGCAGCCGCTGGGAAGTCTGAGCTCTGCTCTACCCCTGCGGATGCCAGGAGAGTTGGAACAGCCCATAACTGAGGGAGATTAGGAAAGGTGTGTGCTAATTAATGGGAGCGCTGGGCTGCCCCTCGGCTGGAGCCGCACGCGTGGATGTGGTGCTGGAATACGCGTCCCCTCCCTGGCCCTGCCCGCGCCCACAAAAGGATCCTTCCCGTGGCACAGCACCCCAGGGACCCAGCGCCCCAGCACCTCATTCCCATGTCACAGCTCCAAGAGACGGCATGAAGAAATCCTCATACTCAGGTGAGCAAGCGGCTGCCCCGCTGCCTCTCTCCCTTTGTACGGGGAAAAGAAAAGGCTTTAACAAATCGCCCAAAGTACAATTTATGTAAACCCGTCTTCCTCCAAGCGGCTCTGTAGTGGAGTGAACAGCTGTTTCACTGCATGTAAGCAAAGCCTGTTGATCAGTGGAAGGCTTAAAAAGCAAAACAAATCTAGGGAGGCAGCTTGTTCCAGGCAAAGCTCGGTGTTGGTGGCACAGAGCAGTTGTGCCAGCACAGGGCGAGCTAGAGGGCTGAGAAGCAGCTTGAAATTAAAACGGGATGTTGGCTTTGTGTGTGACTTGGGCTGCCTTTGGGGCTGGAGGGGTTTCCAGATGAGGGGTGGAACAGCTGGGTTCCCCTCATGCTGCAGGACTCTTCTTTCCCTGTTACCCATTCCAGCTTTCCTGGTTGTCTCCTGAAGGCTCTGTACCCTTCCTTCCCAGCTGACACAGGAGCAAGCAACTCTGACTGATATAATTTCTCTGTGCCTCTGAAATACTTCCAATGGTCCTAAGAAGTGGCTGACACATGACAGACCAGACACTTTTCCTACAAAAGGTCCATCGCTCACCTCAGGAGGCTCAGGTGCCCCTGGCAGCTCCTCCAAGTGCAGGACTTGGCTCCACAACTGATTTCTGCTCAGCTGCAGCTACCAACCTTATGCTCTGTTAGCCTGGTTCTGCCCTGCTTCACTCTGGCTGCCACAGAGACATGATGTCACTGTCCTTTCCTCCTTCAGATGCCCTGAGTCCCAGGTCTGGTGGCACTGCAGGGTGTTTGGGGCAGCTGCTGTGCTGTGAGTAACCCGAGCTGTGCCACAGCCAGCTGGACTGTGCCCGAGCTTATAAGCCACAGAAGCTGGGGATTTGTCATCACTTGGAAAATTCCCTGGATTATGCCCACTACCTGTTGATTGTTAAAATTAATTGGTAATCTTTCCGTCTTCCACATTTCTCTCATTAGTGTCACTGAATGGACTGCCAGGGAGGTTTTGTTAGGTCTGTATGCCAGGAACCTGAGGAAACCTAAGCGTGATTATTAGCGTATTGTAATGGATTCAAGTGGGTATTAATGATTGTGTGTAGGAAAATCTGTTATTTGTACAGCACTCCTGAGGTGCAGGTAGTGGCTTAAGATGCCTTGGAGCAGACAGGAGCGGTACAAGATGGGTCTGGAGATAACTGGCTGTCATAAGACAAAGCTGTCACTATTTTGTGACCTGATATTGTGACTTCTTGCAGATGAGGCCAAGTGGTCCTTAATTGTTTTCTTACTTTGGGTTGATTGTGCTGGAGGGAAGCTGTGGCACTGCAAAGCCCCTTGGTCAGTGTCTGAACCCACCATTGCTTGGTGACCTGACTGCGGTTGGTTGACATCTAGTCAGTATCTTTGATTCCAAAGGGATTGCAACTGTATTTTGGAAACACTGTTTGCTTTGAGATTTCCCTTGGTACTGTGTGGCTATTTAAGGAAGAGAAGAATTACACTAGACAGGATACAATACAGTGAAGCAAGAGGGTAATTGCACTGTAACCACCACTGATCTCACCAGAAGCACAGGCAGGCAGATCTTCTGAGCAACTCTTACTGCACGTTGCCCAGTCTCTGCTTTCGGTGGTGCAGCTCCTGGCCCTGCAGTGCTGGGCCCTTACCTCGTGCTGATGCATCAGGCAGAAAGGCACTTAGTGAGTCACCCACCACGCTGGGGAGGCCTCTGGAGAGCTGCCACCTCTGTGTGGGACGGAGCCAGCTCTCCCTGTCCTTTAAACCTGGTGGTTTTACCATTTGGGGAACAGCAATGATGACTTGCTTTTGGGAATTTCACTGAGGATCCAGGTTAACTTGAGTCAGATGTACAGTGCTGCAGAGCCTCTGAGCTTTCTACTGCCAGAGAAACTGGTGAGGTGACAAAGTGACTTCTGAGCTTCCCAAGCACATTGCTGACAACCCCTGAAAGGCTGGAAATGCAATTCCTGGCTGACAATCTCCCCAAAATTATGACAAAAGGAAACAATAAGCATTTTCTAAATACTTTTTGAGGTTAGGGAGCCTTACTGGCCTTATTTGCTCTTCTCCAGTATGTACTGGATCTGTTAGTGGTCTGTGTCCTGTTGAACCCAGCTGGAGGATCTCACTTGACTTCATGGGGCTGAAGCTCCAGCTCCGTCCTCCTCTGTGAACACTGCAACGCTGTGGTCTTGCTCTCCTGTTAGCAGGCTGCTCCCCACCCCAGGTTAGTTTTACCTTTTCTGAAGTACATCAGGGGAAGTCATTACCCATCTGCTATGACTTTTGAGCACATGCCACATAGGTGTGGTTGGGATAAAGAGTTTTTCTTCAGATGTTTTACCTCTTACCAGCAGAGAGAGGCACAGACCTTTGTGCTGTAGCCTCGGGCATGTGTAGCTCAGCCTGGTAGTGCTTTTTATTCCTGGAACTTCCTGGCATCAGCAGTAGGAGGAGGAGGGGAGAGGGTGAAAAGGGGATTTTTCATGACAGGATAAAAATGAGCAATAACAGCTATTGAAGCCAGCTCTTACATGTTTACTTTAGGGATGTCTGTTATTTCAGATGCTTAAGGAAAGGAGAGGTTTTTTCTGAGATGTTTTACTTGTCCTTAAATACTATTTCTTAAAGGGTTTTTTGATTCTCATTTTCCATTACTCAAGCACAATTGCATCTCCAAAGCAGCAATACAGAGGATTCATGATGACATGTGATGAGTTATAGGTATTTTCAAGGATGGTGCAAATTGCTTTGGCCAAGGTCTATTTGCAGTTTCAGGTTTATATAAGATGTTGGCATGCACTGAAATCAGTTTTGCCCTAATTGCAGTAGCTCCAGAATTATCCATAGTCGTGTATGACCCACCCTTACCTAAACTATGGACTTCTAATTTATTGCTCGGGCATGTAGGGAGAAGTAACTCCTGATATGTGAGCTAAAGCCATAGGAACAAATGGATGAGAAACAGCACTGGGATCTGATCCTCTTGTTAGGATTTGGGAACAATTTTATTGCCAAATCGTGGCTTGCAAAATGATTCCCTGTAAAATGTGGTGAATAGTCTGTAAGTCAAATTGGAGTTTTTGGCATTATCTAGACTGAGAAGAGCTCAGTCCCCTGATGGGTTGGCTTGTAGTGTCCCAGGATCTGCTCCTGCCCCAGACCCATCATCTTGCCTTGGTGCTGACACTGAACAGCCTCTAGCAGATGCTGACCACCCGTGGATGTGGGGTAGGTTACAGGTGACAGCAGCACTTGCAGGGGTAGGAGAGGGCAAACTGGGTTTGTGCTCTGCCAAAGGGCTCCCTGTTTGTGCTCTGCCATGTGCAACCAGTGCAGAAGAGCAAGTGAGCTCTTGCTGGGGGTGAGCAAGAGCTGGGGTGTGCGGAGGGACATGCACTGGCAGTACATGGAGGAGTTCATCAAAGTGCAATGAAGAAGCAATGAGTGGGGTTGTCCCCCCCTAAATAAGCATCAAGGGCTGGGGTTGGATGAGGCCTGCCTGTTGAGAGGGGCCTCAGTACACCTCTGGCTGCAGCTGGTCTTGTGAGATTGACTGGAAAAACCGAGGCTGAATCTTTTTCAGGCTGATGCTGCATGTGAGAGGCTCCCTGCAGCTCCCTCGATGGCTGTTAACCTCACTGCTGTAAGAGATGTTGGGTGGGGCAGAGATGACCCAGTGTTTGCAGAGCCCCATTGTTCTCTTCTGAACCCCAGCTCCTGTCAGTTAACTGGCATTGTGTTTATCTAAGCTGTAGAAAAATGAAGTTGTTTAGATTGATTTATTTTTTAATTTTTAGCTCGCTGACAAAATGGCAATATCAAGGAAGACACATTGCTTGGATCCAACAAAAACATTCATTTAATTTTAGATTGTCATTTTGCACAGGAATTAAAAATACTTTGTTTTGAATTACATAAAAATGAAAAAGCAATAATATTTTTCTAGTTTAAACTCGCAGCTACCTCTTCCTCCCCAAAACCTGCAGTGCTGGGCCAACAAGCTGTCACTGAGGGAGCATTGATGGTTTAAGGGGTACCAGTTTTAAACTGAAAGATGGGAGAGCTAGGCTAGACATTAGAAATAAATTCTTCACCATGAGGGTAGGAAGGTGGTGGAATAGTTTGCCCAGGGAGGTTGTTGATGCCCTTTTCCTGAAGGTGTACAAGGGCAGGTTGGATGAGGCTTGTGCAGCCTGGTCTGGTGGGAGGTGTCCCTGCTCATAGTAGGGAGGTTGGAACCTGGTGATCTTTAATGTCCCTCCAACCTTCACTGTTCTATGATTCTGTAATTCTGTGATTTAAAAATAAAAGTTGTACTGAGGATTTGCAATCAACCCCAAGAAGCTGGATCCTCAGTCTTTGGCTGTTCAAACCTATTGCCTCAAGCCTGAATTCAGTGCAGACAATGGCTCCACCAGTTCAGATGGATGAACTGTCCCATTGCTCCATTTCCACCAGTTATCTCCATGTGAAACAGCTCTACCTGTGCCTAATGGGCCAAACTATGATGCCATGGCCAAGAGGCAGTGTTGCCCAGGCTTGCACTGTGTGGTTAACAGCTAAAAACCTTAAATAATTATTTTGATTATTTTACAATGAAAAAGGTATGCTTTAGAGAATTAGATTTCTATGTGCCTGTCCTCTCTTGTGGTAGTAAAGCCTGTAATTTTCCTAGAGTGCTACAAATTGTTGGAGTCTCTGATGGATGGGAAGTGCCCTGATCCTTGGACAGATCATTCTCAGCTGCCTTCAGGGCCTTGCAGCCTGTTTCTGTTGCTTAGCAGATATCAAGAGTTGTTGATGGCAGTTGGCAACAGTCCTGGCAAGCTTACCTCTGCACCTCCTTGCTATAAAAAATGAGGTGGAACTGTGGGAGGTCCAATGAAAAAGCAGGATTGCTGTATTTTATTTGCACGTTGGCAATATTATTGCTGTAAATGTCAAGGCGATCTGCTGTCAAATGTTTCTGTTGGTTTGTGATGATTGATGTAATCTTGTCATGAAAAAAATACTCCTGTAGCATCAACGCTGGGGTGGCAGGATCAACGTGAAGGGCTTGGCTGAGTGTTCTGCAGCTGCCAGCTTTGGCTGGTGTGTGCAGGCAGTGGTGGAGCTTTCCTTCAGGTAGTAGAACATCCCAACATCTGTTAGGAAATAGCTGGGAGAGAAGCAAGGGAATCCAGCTTGTAGAGAAGCCAAAAAAGAAACCACAACATGCAGACATATGTGGAAAATAACAAAAAGCCATGTGGGGCCCAGTGGGGTGGTTATCATTTTCTCATGCCCACCTAGGGTGAGCCAGAAGAGGTGGTGCCACGTGGAATGGGGAGGTGTTGCCACAGGATAACTCCCTGTCTGCTTGCTGGGAGGCAAGGAAATCCTTCCCAAAAGCAGGTAACAGATAGCCGGGGGGGCTTTTTCTGTGAGGCTTAGCTGTCCCTCTTAGACAAGAGCTGTCATGGGTTTTGCAGCAAAAAGTAGAATCCAAACCCACAGCAAAGTCTGTAGAAGACAGAACTTTGTATCACAGCCATTTGTGAAGATGTGACCTGTTGGTCAGACATGCAAAGTCCCTGCTTGCTTTTTGTAAGCTCGCTGGTGGCTAGCAGGAGAGGGTGGGATCTGCCTGTGTGAGCTGGCCATGCCAGTGTGTGTGACAACACAGTCCTTCCTGCCTGGTCCCGGTGTCCTCAGGAAGAGCAGCCGTGCTTCCCCAGCCAGGCTGTGCGATGTCATTCCCTACGGAAATCGCTGTCCGCACGTCCCGGTGCAGTGGGAGAGAGGCAGCGCAGTCACCGGTGAGTCAGCCCGTTCCCACACTGGTCTGCACTGACTTACCAGTGACAAGGATGGCTTGAAGCACCCTTTAAAGGCTTTGTCTTTAAAGAGAGAGGTTCACTGCTGCCTGGGAAGCTGCTTCTTTCTGCCTAAGTCCCTGTTCAGGTGACAGACTGCTGTCCCCTGCAGCTGCTGTGAGATGGGACTCCCCATCTATCCCCACCAGAGCACAAAAAGGAACGGCAGCTTCCACTGTCCTGTGTAAAACAGCTTCTTGCAGAGCTCAGTGCCATTCAGGCATCCCTACAGCAGCTGTGGCAGATGACAGCAGGAGGAATAGGCAAGGAAAAGCTTTGTCTGTGTTGCGACCTTTGTGAAAACAGATGGCTGTGCTGGGCAGAAAGGGGGCTCGTTATGAAGTTCTTGTTCAAGCTTTAATCCTGATCACAGCACTGCAGCCATCTGAACACTGTGTATGTTACCTCCTTGACCTGAGCTTTGAATCTGATGGCCAGAGCATGTAGCTGTCCCCTCTGTTTCCTTCAAACACCAGGATGCCTTCAAGACGCCCAAGTCACGCAGATGGAAGTTAAACTGCAAGGAGGACTGCAGTCTGGAGCTAGCAGAAAAAGAGGCTTTTTCCCTATTATTTTTTTCCCTTTTATCCATGCCAGATGAGTATTATTTACAGGAAGCACTTTGTGCAGCTCTGAGGTTTGTTTAGAGGAGTGTAGAGGGAGGAGACAGCTGATGGCATAATGGAAATCAAAAAGGTCACGATAATGCTCAAAAAAGTCCGTAATTTCCTGGTGTGGGAGTATTGCTATTCTGGGGACCAAGGGAATAACGGAGCTTGGGCTCTGGTTCCCAGGGGCAGAGAGTACTTGCCAAGGGACAAGCTGCAGAGGAGCCAGCTCCCTTTGGGAAGAGCTCAGCACCCAGCAGCTTTCCCCAGGCCTTGTGGGGCTGAACCCAGAACAGTTGCTGGAGGCACAGTGTGTCCCAGGTAATCTCTTGTTCCCTCAGCTCATTCAGGGTCCCATCCCTTCACAGGCGGAGGTGGTGATGCCAGGGAAACTCTGAACTCATATACTTGAGGAGTAAGTTGGAGCCCTGATCCTCAAGAGCAGCCCCTGGGTACAAGTTTGTGCTTTGATCTTGGTGTTATCAAGGGAAATAGGGATTGCCTATAGCTTTATATAATGGGCAGAATAAACAAAGGAAATGAGGACAAGATGCCCTCAGCATTGCTGCCAAGAGCTGTTGGATGACTCAGTGGCTGAGTTGAAAGTGCCTGGACACGTCCAAATAAAAGTTGCTGAGAAGAATAACAGATCTTGGTGTATTACAAGTCAGGACAAAGGACTTCCATGTGAGAGACCAGTGGAGGTGGCAGGAGTTTGTTCAAGTGAGGTTAAGGCTGACGAAGGCTGTGAGTTAAGAGGCTGGAGACTCTCTTGCCTGCAGGAAAGGTTCAGCTCTGGGCTGCAGATGACCAGCTGTCACCAACTGACTTAGCTGATGGGGAACCCCCAGCCTGTCCAGGTCTGTGACCAGAAACTCCCAGTCATTTGCACTCTACAGCTACTTTTCTCTCCTAATATTCAGTATCCATTTTATTTCCAAGATGTCTATCAATTAATTTTTAATATTAAAAGCAAAACATTTTTTTTTAATCAGCAAGAATGAGAATGAAGCATAATTTGCTGCCTGCACAGAATGTGAAGCATTGAAAGTTGATGTTGCCAGTCCAGTCCTGAAAGGCTGTCATCCTCCTCATCCCCTGGTTTGCTTTGGGGAAGGTGTCTGACCTCCCTGATTTTCAGTGCTCCAGTGCTAAAAGGAGTCCCTTGTGCTGTATTGCTTTTATCTAAGGTCAGTTGCTAAAGCATCAGCAAATCCTTAAATTCAGACCTTTGTTATGTGCTCTTACAGCTCTGTCTGTTGCATGAAGGGTTTTTTTTCCCTTTTGGTGTCCTGCCTTCATGTATTTGAGAACATTTTTTGTCAAATTGGGCATAATACTGAGAATTGTGAGCTTGAGTTGTACCAAAGCTGTACCAAAACACCAGATCTTACTATGGAAATTGGAATGCCTCTTTTTCCAGTATTTTTTTTCCTGGCAGATAGGTTATGACTCTGAGCTGCTGAGTATTTACTGAAGAGTTCAGACTTGGGCAGGCTGAAGGACTAACATTACTGTAGCTAATTGCCCTTCAATGTTAATTGTCATTCAACTACATCTGCATACTTAAAC
>NW_009951794.1:592808-608309 GCF_000747805.2 Chaetura pelagica | reverse complement strand
TCTTTCCCAAGTTACTGTACTGACAAGAGAGATGCTTCAGTTGGTGAATCCCACATCTGGGCATGGAAAGGCAGTTGGTGCTGCAGGTTGTGGGGGGATGTCATGGCTTGGGTGGTCTCTCCCATCCTGCTTGGCAGCTGCGGTTTCAAAGCTGTGATTTATTTCCCAGAGTGGGTTTTCATCAGATAAACCTTCCAACAATGATGTGAAATAATCCGACAGCCGATTTCTGCAGTTGATGTGGGAAGTGATAAGTAAATTTTGGGAAAGATGAGCTCAACCCTTTCGGGTTGGATCCCTCTGCAGAGGTTCCAAATGTGCCTCTGCAGCTGAGGTGCTCTGGATGCTCCTTCACACACCAGCTGCTCTCTAGGAAATCAGCATCAGACATCACTTTTTAAGATACATGTTGGGCTTTTCAAACAGCATGTATGTGGTGGGGAGAAGGCAGGGGGTTGTCTGTGGCTTAAGGTTTTTTTGGGTTTTTCTTGTTTGGCTTTGCTAAGCTTTTGAGTAAGAGCCCTGCGGTTGAACCTTAGTGGAGAGGGAATAGTAAAAAGTTGTTTCATAATATATGTCTGGATTAATGTTGAGCCTTTTGTGCCCTTTGAGAGCCCCTGGAAACAGAGAGAGGCCAGAAAAGCCTCCTGTGTCAGTGTACAGGGTGCAAATTATTTCAGGTGTCTGTGTTAGACCCTTTTATAGCCTGCCCCCTTTTCCTTGGTGGACAGTTTGCTGGCTGCTGTTGGCAGAGCTTGTAACACAAAAGAAGGGTTAGTGGCTCCAGACCCTGGCAAGCAAGGAGCTGGAAAGTCAGACCAGCACATAGTCATACAGCTCTTGGCTAGCTAGGAGGAAAACCTGACCTTAGTTCTGGGTAAAAATAAATGGTGTCCTCATTCCTAACCCTGTGGAGATATATCTGTGTCCCCAGGCCCTCTGGCTGATAGACAGACTGCTGCTAAGAGGCGTAGCACAGGGAGAAGTGTTTTCTGCAGGTCAGGTGTACTCAGGAGCGTGGGTGGAAAAACAGCAGCTGTGCTGGCAGAGCACGTACTCTGGTGGAGATGGATGGGGGAAGACCAGTACAGGAATGTGTAAAGTTAGGAGCCAGGGCTGGGCCTGGAAGGGCAGGAGAAGAGGCTGCAGACCCAGCACACAGCTCACAGTGCTGCTGAGCTCAGGGAGGGAGCCGAGGCAATTTCACTGACAAGCTGAATGTGTTTCCTCCTGAGACACCCTGGGGCTGAGGCAGGTCATGCTGGACTTTGCCCTGAGGATTGAACGGGGGAGCATTTATAGGCATTTTGAATACTTCTTCAGTGCAGAAGGTGCAGAAATGCACTGAAGGTGGGGAAGAGAGGGACAGGAGGTGAAGCCGGTTCAAAATGCTTCTGGGCCAGTGACATGCCACTCTAAGAAAAGAAAAATAGCCTCAAATCTTGTAGGGATGCAAGGAAAAACATCAAGACAGCAAACAATTTCTTCAGAGTTATGTACCAGAATTAATTAGAATAGCTAGAAGTTGTGCTGGGGCATACTGGGAGGGTTGCTGGAAGAGAGCTGTGAGAGCCTGTGAGAAAGAGCTGTAACACGTAACACCTGAATTATTTTACAATTGCATTTCCCTGTTGTAAATGTTATAAATAGTCTGATGAGGTAGCATGAGTTCTCTTAAGTGCAGAATGAAATTTTTTAATTGATGGTATCTGCTCTGTGACCACTTCACAGGAAGCCTGGATGTCTGAATAGGGACTCACCTTCACCATGAATAGCACAGGAGCCATAAACAGTTTGTAGCCTCGTCTTCAGAGCTTCTCTTGTATAATTGCAGCATAGGTAGAGGTCACAGGACTCTCTTTAAACCTGGCAGACAGACCTCAGGCCCCTACAGGTGGAAATGTGCCTTCTTTAGCACACCTTAACATGTGTGGGGTTTAAACTCTTTTCAACTGGACAGCAGAAATGACAACCACAAGGTAAAACCGGTGTCTTGGGTCAGGAGCATTCAGGACCAGAAAGCAGCATATTCTTCTTAAATGTACATGGTTTGTTGCAAAAGGTGTCACTGGATGGAGACCAGTGGGTCAGGAAGGAGGACAAAAGATTTTGCTTTTCTCCTTCCTTGTCTTGTCCTCTGCTGACTATGGGCTGCCAGAGTAGGGGCAAGGGCTATACCCAAGACTCTTCCCTGCTCTCTTGCTATCCATCTGCAGATGACCTTGTAGGAATTTCTAGGAGAGCACAAGGCTGGCCAGGGTGGGTTTGTTTGTGTTTCTCTCTAAGCAGATACCTGGCTGTCACGTGGAGCTGGAGCAGGTGTTGTGCAGCTCCTTGTCCTGTCCAAAGGGACTCACAGTTTCAAGGCAAAATCATTGCTTATTAACACAGCCTGGAGGACCTCCCGTGAACCCTGTGAAGTGGGGGATCTCTGGGTGTTTTCACAAGGCTTTGCCATTCCCCCTGCCCTTGCAGGGCTGTGGGGATGGGAGCAGGCTGAGGGAGCCATCAGCTGTGTGGATCTGCTGGCTGCAGGGCTGGCTCTCTTCATGTACATGTCCTGGCTTCTTCCACTGAAGGGAATCCTAAGGGCATGGTAGGACACCAGATAGACAAGCTGGTTAAGTGCAAACAGGCTCTTGAAGTAAAGCTGCTCTATCTGGCACCTGGTGGCATTTCACATTGAGGGTCCAGTGCACAGTGTTAGAGGTTTGCAAAGGTAATGATTTAATTCTGATGTTGTATGAGGTGAACTTCTGCCAGGGCTGAGATTGGATGCCATTGGCTGCCTCATTTACAGGGCTCTAACAGTCTGCCTTCCACACCTCTGTCAGTTCCATCCCACCTTCCTGCAAGCACCTGCCTGGGGTACTGTCACCTTGAGCAGTTTCTGTGGACAGTGATGATATAATCTGGTGATTCAGCTCATGTAGGATGTGAATACTTGATAGGGACCTCCTGCAACCATGAACTTGAGGGAGTCTAGAGCATAGATTAGACTTTTGCACTGATCCTCACTGAATGACATTGCATCCTACTCAGTTTTCTGTTTGTCCATTTCCATTTCAGGATTAACTTGAATTTTAATATTCTCTAACATACTGGTATTTCATCTCCACTCCAGATCATCTTTTATACCTTTTCTATTTTCCATTTCTGATGGAAGATGTATCCTTAGGTCAAAACACAACTGGGAGATCAGGCTTTGGATTAAAAACTGTCTTGGAATTTTCCCTCAGAACACCTTGGAGCATCCAACCCGTGTTATGTATAGATTGTGGGCAAAATAACACTGTAAAGTAAGTGGAGATCTCTGCTTTGGGGGTTTAACAGCCTCTGTTTTTCAAGTCATAGCATCTTTGCAAGATTAAACACTGTTTCATCTGTGGGTTGGTTTTGGGTTTTTTTTTTCCAATTTCACTGTATTTTGGAATAAACTGATGTTGACGGATGCCCAAGAGCCCCAAAGGTCAGTGCTTAGTGCTTTGTTTATGCACAGGAAACTTAGGACACAAGTGGTGACAGAGAGAGGGACGTGGCTGTTTCTTACCCCTTCTTGGAGAATGGGGTTACCTGGCCAGTGGCTTTGCTCTGTGCTGGTATCATCAGGGCAGAGGTCCTCAGAGGGGCTTTGAGCTCCTCCAGAGGGCCTTTGGACTCCTCCAGGGGATACACTGTGTGAATCAACATTGTCCTTCTCCTGTGCTTCCAAAACCTTCCTAAATGAAATTCCCTGTGACAGATACATGCTTATGCCACTTTATTGCGTGGGAAACAAGCTGTTTCATTCAGTTTGTTTGGACATAATTAGGTATCCTGATTCCTGCTCTTCTCTAATGACTATGTAGATAACCAAAGTGCTTCCTATTCCTGTTAGTGTCTTCAGTTTCTCTGACATTGTTCTTGAAGCTCTGAGGGAGCTAATATCCTGTATCAGAGGACTGAGGCCTGGAAAAATGAAGGTGAAATTCAATTTTGCTTAAGTTGAGCTGTCTAAAAGCAGGTCACTGAATCAGAGCTGGTCCTTGCAGCCTCTCTCCAGTTAGGGGCTGTCAGATGAGTCACTATCTTTCACTTATATCTTAGGATGGAAGTGACTCAGGGCTGCAGTGCTTGTCTCCTCTGGTGGCTATGGAGAGTGTCTGGGCCTGCTGTGCAGATGTTTTTGATGTGTAAAAGCTCAGGAGGGTGCTGCCCTTGAGGTAAGCAAGTGTCTGTGGCAGAGTGAGAAGTTAAACCCAGGCCTTTGGAGACCTCTGTTTACCATCCAAATGGTGGGCATCCTTCCTTCACAGACAGTAAAGCACATGGCCACCAGCTTACAGCAGTGAGTGGTGGTGCAGATAGTGACTTTGTGTTACAGATATGGCTGCATCCCTCTGTGCAGCTGGGGCTGCTTTCCCTGACCTGCTCAGGACGCAACGGGTTGAGGGAACAGCTGAGTCATGCTAAAGAGCTGATGTCTCAGAAATGGTAAATACATTTAGTTGGTACCAGTGAACATTCTTCTCTGACTCCAAAACTGCTCCCAAAGAGGTGCTTTCCTGGAGAGGAAATGGGGTGCCAGCAGGAAGCTTGCTGAGACAACACAGAAACATTTTCTACCCATGATCTCAGCCTCTGGAGATAAGGATGGAATTTCTACACCCACCCCAGAGCATCCTCCCTTGGCCTCTCATTGATTCAGCAGCTCTGGACAAGAGAGGGAGGTTCTGCCTGGGCGATGCTCCTGCAGGGGAAACAAAATGTCAAGGCATGTTTGGACTAGAGTGACTTGACCAGCACAGATCCCCATTGGACAAGAGGTCTTGGGGTCCCCTGACTGCAAAAGATGCCATTCAGGAAAGGTCAGCTTGTCTAATAAACTCTGGCAGTGGTGTAGGGATCATCAGAAGTGACCTGAGCCTCCAGACAGAAAAACCTTTCAGGTTTGGCTGGCAGCAGCCTGTCCATGCACCAGGGCAGGTCACACACAGTGTGGTTTACTACTTATGGCGTAAGGTCTCAGTCCATAAGCTTCCCTGTGCTGGGAACCCTCTCTCCTGCTGCCACGTAGCTCAGAGCAAGGTCTCAGCAGTGCTGGGGTCAGTACACGGGGGCGTGGGTTGCTCAGTGGTTGGGGTCTGAGCTTTTCTTTCCACAGCAGCACAAAGCAGATCTTAGCCCTGTGCAATACACTTTTTTTTTTTTTTCTTCCCCCCCGCGAAATAGCAGCAATTGCCTTTTTTGCTGCGGGGTTTTTCATAGTGGAGGCTGAACATGTATATTGTGGGGGTGAGTGACTCGAGGGAGGGGTCCTGGGTTGGGCCCATCCCTCCACTGCTGGGCTCCGTGGAACATGGCACGCTCCGAGGGATGTACAATGCTGCCTTTCAGCCAGACCGACAGAATAGGCTTTGTGTCTCCTTGTGTGAGCCCTCTTTTAAGGGAGAATAGCCTCCTTAGAGGCTGCAGGCAGTGCTCTGTGCCTTAAGATGGTTTTCACCTGTGCCAGGGGTGATTTCACGCTACCTTGTGCCAGGGCTGAGCTTTTTGGTGCTGCCAGGTGCTTTACCTTTCCCTTGCTGGAATCTGAAACCCATCAGAGGAACGAGTTGTACTGGGGCTGCTTGATATCTGAGGAGAAGAGTGACTAATCATGGAGTAGTATCAAGTAGAGGTGGTGAAACAATAAATGAACCTATTCTTAATTTTCCTGTTGCCTCTCTGTAGAGCTGTTGAAGAGCATGGCTTGGCAGAAAGGTAGATGTTTGGTCTAGAACTATTTTGTCCCTAGCAAAGATTTAAAAGGATAAGCCAATAAGGTATTAGCACTTAAGTATTGATTCTACATCTTGAATTTAAATGTATTTAGTGCTTTTATGCTGGATGCCTTACTCCTCTGATGTTCAGCAGTAAGATACAACAGATACATTGTGAGGCTCAGTATGAATAATGGGTACTTTAGAGAACCTGGTACTCCTTTAAATGTCTTTAAATGCTTCATAGGAGAGATAATTGGGTGAGAGTGGGAGATCACAGGAAATTTTATCTTGTTGACTGCTGGCCCCTTGCAGATACAGCCCTTAATCCCTTGTGTAGTTGACTTTGGAATTGTGGTGGGTCTTTCTATAGGTGTCTGACTCAAAAATGGGAAAGAGAACTGTAACTGCAGCATTGATGTTTTAAAGATGCATTAAGGTTCTCTAGGGTAGAGAGAGTTGTACAACAGTTTGTTAAGGCACTTCTGCAAGCTCAGCATAAGCATATCTGCAACATGAGGCACTCAACTACATCCTAAAAATTGGCTAAAGTTCTCCTCTATTCCAATTTCTCTGCTACAGCCACTATTGAATATAATTGTGAGATACAAGGAGAAACACTCAAATAATGTTAGTAGCTTATGCAGTTGGATTCCCTTGGCCACTGCTGGGGCAGATCTGATAGGAGAAGCCCTAAATTATATGAATCAAGGACTTTATTGTAGTCTCAAATTGTGACTTTCCTTCTTCCCTGATGTCTAAGGACAGTGAACGTTATCTGAGTAATCTATAGATAGCTATACTGTAAAGAATGATTCAGGCACTAAAATATAAAACCATAAAATAATATATCCCTTCTGCTCCTATAAACAGGGCAAGTGTTTGACTCCTTGTTTTACAGGCAGAGAAAAAGGTATGTGGAAGAAGAGACTGAAGCAGCCCAGACTCATTATTGTATGATGATTGCAAAGTGTGTGTGTTCAGGATGCTGCTACACTAGAGGTGCCCAGGTGAAAGGCCTGCAGATAGTGTTTGTAGGCCCAAGTACATTTCTGTGGGTGTTCAATGCAGAGATAAATGTGACCATCATCTGCTTGAGCTTAATGTTACCCCAAGATTACCTGTTCTCCATCAAAAAAACAGTTTGTGAATTTTGATCCTGTGTATCTGAGTTTGTGGCTAGGGAGGGAGTAGAATGTAGTGACTGTGGTCACTTTGCTTCTGTATCTGTTGGTGGTTCCTTCATCCAGATATTCCATGGCTGCAGTGGAGCATCTCTTCTGCTGCGTGGAGGAAAAGGGCACTTCATTGTGAGTCTGGGGTGAGACTTGGATTTACATGTTTGCATCTAAGTAAAATCCTTGGCTGAGTTTTTTCCCTTTGCAGTGTCTTCAGAGCCAGACACTGGGCTCAAAACCAAAGGCTGCCCCTTATCTTCTCCAGCTGTGAAGGAGGAGCTGCTCATTAAGGCTGGGGAGTATGAAGTGGCCAGGTCTGCTCGGGGTGTCCTGTTAGCTGCAGGCACTGGCATGTCTTGGCCAAACAGCCTGGTGGGACAGCTTGGTGGGTCACCCAGCCTCAGGAGGACCCTTAACCTCTGCCCTTTGTCATTGTCAGCCCTTTGGCTGGTGAGCTGCTGCCTCTTTGTTCTCAGCTTTCCTCCTTTATACACCCCCAATCCTCTCTGGGAAAAATCAACATTTGCCTTTCAAAGCCTGGCAAACAGAAGGGGTCTGTATTCCATCCTGATGGCAGCCCCAGCCTTGCAGGGCTCCGATGATAAATCCAGCAATGTTTGCTGTGGGGGGACCCTCTGAGACAAATTTTGGGAGCTCTGTGTGCCTGAAACAAGAGCAGGGAAGCAGTGAGCAGTCAGTGAGGAAATGCCATGGCTGAAAAATAAAATGTGGGTTGCATTGAGGTTACAAGAAGGCAAGAAACTAATTTAAAGTCTAAGTAAGGAAGATTTTATTTTTTTTTTTCTGAGGAGTAACATGTTGCTTCTTGGTGTGCTAAAGCTGTGCAGGGTGTCAGAGTGCAGCAGAGAGCCAGGTGCTGGGCTGGGAAGTTTGCACCAGGAGTTCTCCTGTATGGTCAGAGCCAGAACACTACGGGCCTGTGGGGAGGAGAGCCCTGGGTATCTTGGGAGTGTTTGAGCCATGTGAAAATGCCACATGGCAGTTTTAAAGTTCCTCTCCTTCAGGTCAGACAGTGGTTTTCTCCAACTAAGCCACAGCCATTGTCAGGCAAACCTAAGAAGTGTAAGTGCACTCATGAATCTGGGTGCTCTAACTGTTGGGTGTTTGGGAAGGCAAAGATGAGCAGTGATCAGTTGTTTTGTTCCTTGTTTGCAGTGTTCTGTCTGCAGAGCCTTACCCCTTGTCCATTCAGGCTCCCCTGGACTCTCGTGCTGTTAGTGGTAATTATTAACTAACACATGCCTGTTAGTGCTTGCTGAAGCTCTTGTGGCAGCTGGTTAATGTAAGAGTTTGGTTATTTCCTTCTTTGAGCAAGACTGCAGCTTGGGTGAGTCCAGACACTTTCCCCCCTTCCCAGCTCTGCTGGCATGTGACACGCTCTGCAGAAACAAATGGAACCAGTTCCAAGCTGCTGTCATGGTGGCTTTGTGAGCCCTGTGACACATCCTTGCAAACCATTTAAGTATGAGGGAAAAACCCCCTTTTTTAGTGAAAATGCCATGAGGACACTGTAGCTCTTAGGTCCTGCTGCTTCTCTCCTGGATTTCAGAAGCTAAGAACTGTGAGCGAATGAGGAGTGTGGTGAAGACCCTCTAGGGGTAAATCTACCCTCTAGGGTAAATCTAGAGGGACAGGATCTCTTTGGAAATCTGGTTAGCTTCAACAGTGAACTGAAAGGGATTTTAGACTTGACAGTAGTTACCAAGTCCATTCCCAATCAGTATAGCTTCACTAGAACAGGTTTCCTTTATAAATAATTTTCCATTCCCTCCTCCTGCTGAGTAAAAGAAATGCACAAACCACCAAAACTTGACAGTAAGTACAAAAGGCCTGTTTTTTCCAGTCCCTTCCAATCTGTGTGGATACTTGCATTATAAACATGCATTTGTACTAGTCATCTGATGTGTCAGTGTGGTGACGTGGCATCCCCTCTGCTGCCTGGCCAGATTACTGAAACATTCCAACCAAAGGCACTGCAGATAATGACTAACATGCTTTTTCATATGAAAAAACTGCTTGTGCTAATTTTTTTGTGTGCTTTCGTGATTGTCCAGCATATCTCTGAATGACTATCAGCTGTGAGGAATTTGTGGGCAGTAAAGAACAGATGATCACACAGAGTGGTGAAATGATCTTGTTATTTCTATCAAGTGAGTATCTGAGGATTGAGTTTGCTTGTCTCAGAATGAAAGCATGGGGAGGAGCCACCATCTCTGTTCTGCTTGAAGGCCATTTTTACAAATTGAGCCTTTTGCCAAGGCACTTGGGGTCACTCCAATGTTTTAATCTTGACATTGAGATTGAATGTCTCTGAAAAGCCAAGACTTCGTTCAAGCACAAGCTTGAATTGAGGATGACTGGATAAAAATATGTGGTGTGCGTTTTGCAGGTCAGTCAAGGCAACTTCCTGGCTTTGAGCTCTATGGATGCATCAATTGATTTCCTGAGAAATACTGCAGTTTAATTTGAGTTAAAATCTGGAATCAAAGCCTGAACTGGAGCCAAGGTTAAAGTACTGGATTCCCTGTCATCTTCTATCAGTATGTACAAGGCTAGTCTTTCTACCTAACTTAGCCCTTTGCTGGGGCCGGCAGCCCAGAGCAGGGCACTGCTGGGCTTGAGGGAACCTTTCTGATGTTTGAGGCTTAATTTTTGCTGCCTCTTATCATTAGGACAAGCTTTTGGATTTTGGAGCTTTTTTTTTTTTTTTGTGTGTGTGTTAAAATGTGTTTGGCACCTGCCAGAAGTATAACATTGTGGTAGGAATATATGCATCTTACTAATGCCAATTTTCCTGTGGTTTCCTTGAGGGTTATCTGTAATTCAGCCTTGGGCTGGGTTCTTCCTGTGTGTGTGAACTCATGGCTCCCCTTGTGCTAATGGTGCTGTGCTGATTAGTAGTGTTGTCAGGACCCAGCCTGATGATATCCAGCTTCCACAGAAGTGAAATGGTTGTTGGTGTTCTGACCACCTCTTTGGCTTTCACGTAGACACATACAGCTTGTTGGTGCACCCATGTGGTGGTAGGTGTGTTGGAGAAGGTAGTGGTCCACTCCTGAGTCTTTAATTAGTTCCCCTTGGGAACTGCATCACTCCATCCCAATGAAAGCTCAGTTTCCTGCCAGAGATATTTGATCCCGAATGAAACCATGCACATGGGCTGAGGGTTTTTTTTTCTAGCTGTGCTCAGCTTCTTTGTAAAGAGTCTCTATTACACAGAATTTGAAAAACTGTCTTTTATTATTCGGTGCATGTTTCTGATTAGTGCTGGAAATGAACATGAATTTTTCCCTTTTTTAAAAAAAACATATTCCTTTTGAGGTTAATGCTGCAAGTGGATTTCAAGTTAATGGAAGTGAAGCTGTAATTGTGTGGTTCTTTGGACTTGAAGAAATAGAGATTCTTCTTCCTTTGCTACTCTGCAAATAAATGTCTCTTCCTTGCAGTCCTCAGCTCCTCCAGAGCCTCTCTGTCCCCAGCTTTCTTCAGTGGCACCCACAGCTCTGTGTGCAGGGCTCTACCTCTGAAGGCAATGTCCTACGTCAGCATTAAAACTTTGCAGCTCAGTCTCCAGAACCTGCCCTGGTGTGTTGGAGAAGCTATTGAGGAGGCGGATGTGCGGTGTGGATCAAACCACATGTGGGCTATCCTTCCTCTGCTAACAGCTCCAGGCCTTGTTGCTGATGAAGTCTTCTCTGGCTGTTTTATCTAAGGAGCTTTTAGAGCTTGTCTGTGTGAGGCAGGATGAAATACAGCTGCTGATGAAGGCAATTCTTTTGCTCACTGTCTGGATGGTACCTGTGAAATAGATAAAATGAGATAGATTTCACACCCCGTATGGTTCTGAACAGATAGTCCTCAGTGTTGTGATGGGTATAGACATACTGAAAGGGAGTGGAGAACTGTCCCAGTAGTCCACCCTGGTACCTGTGCCAGCTCTGCATCTGCTGCAGGGCAAATGAGGTGATGTTCTTGCTGTCATCATACATATACTCCCTAGGAAACAGCAGGGGTGTCCTGAGGAGATGGCAAAGGATAGGATAGATCAAAGGAGATAGGGCTGGGTGCCTCTGCAGTGCACAGCCTGCTGGGGGGAGCCAACTCTAAAGTGCTGGTGTTGTGAAGGTGCTGTCAACACTTCTGAAGTCTTGTTCTGCTGGGGGGTCTCCCACTACCCCAGTGCCAAAGTTGGTGGAGTCTAGGGATGGCTTTATGGCCTGGATGAGACCTGAACACCCCAGAGACAACTCTGGGGAGCCAGGAGTGTGGAAATGTCTCTAGGAGGAAACTGATCTTGGATGGAGGCATGTCTCCAGTGCTGTCCGGACACCCTGCTGTGTTTGTAAAGAAGGAAGCTGAATTATCTGATCTTGAACCCACTAGTAAATACATGTAACAGAAGCAAGGGTCACGCTGGCTGCTCAGATGAGCTGGTGCTGCTTTGCTGACTCTTGCACAGTGTGGGATGTCTCCTGCTGGTTTTGGCCTATCCTTTTCTAACAGGACCTTTGTTTTGTTTGGTTTCTTTTGTTTGTTTGTTTTTTGTTTTATACTGGACTGTGTAGAGAGAGCAAGTTCCTGGGATACATCCACCATTGTTTGTCTTTACCCTGTGATAATGGCAATTGCTCATTTGTTCTTTTGATATTTATTTTTTTTTACATGGAATGAGTATAGTGACATGGATCACTTGCTGTAATGAGAAAATAAATCTCCAGTGGCCTGTCTTGTTACTATGTGCATACATAAAAAGTTTGGGGTGTATCATGCAAAAACTCTGTTTTTTTGAGAACGTACACATTGACTGTATTGGAGTTGAACATCTCTGGTGGCTCCCTTGTCAGTGCTAGGTTTAGATCCACCACAGTCAACTTAGAAAAGTAGCAAGGACAATTTCTCCAGACACTCTGGATTCAGTCCCCCTGCTGCCTGCCCCACGTCTGCGTCCTCTGAATCAGGACAAACGTCTGAAAAATGCTTCTGTTTCAATACCAGAGAGCTTTGCATCCATGGTGTGTTATATCAGCAGCTGCAAGAAGCACAAAATAGTAGAACATTTGGCCTGGTAGTGTCTGGAGGGAGTGATTTATAAACACGAGCCTGGCTGAGGTCTTGCTTGCACTGACACAACCCAGTTGGAGTGATTCTTGGCTTCAGCAGTCGTGAAGGAGACCCCAGTGAAGCCTGGTGTTCTTTGGTGCTGCTGCCTTTCTGTTGTGCCATATGGTCCCAGCCTGTGGATCTGGAGAGAATTAGTCGTTGATTATAAAACATGAAAAAATATTGCTCAGCCAGTGAGCCAAGGTGAGGCTCAGCTCTGCAAATGTCATAACCCTGTCTTGCTGCAGCACATCCGCTGGGTTGAATGAACTGTTCTTGGATTGACTGACTCTTCCATTTTGTAGTCATTCTGCTGGGGACAGGGGGAAGCATTCCTCATTTCAACTAAATAAAGCATATTTCATTGTTTCAGTCCAGTGTGCTACAATGAATTTCTAGCATGACCTGAGGACGGTTGAACCATGTGAAGAGGGAAGACTCATAGGCACTGTGTCTGGGCTGGGAACCTTCAATTTTCCTTTTGCACCCCCACAGCCCAAACTGGGGGCTCAGCCTGCTGCTGCCACCCTAGAAATAGAGGTGACCCCTGAACATGCTCAGCATGCTGATGCTCTCTGGTCCTGCCCACACTGCTGGCTTCCTGGCAGTGTGCTCAGAGCAGCGTATTTTTAGCAGTTGCTTTCTCTTATTTTTTGGATGTCTCCTCTGCCTTGCCAGGCTGCCAGCTTGCCCCACTATTTATCTGCTTTCCAGGACTGTGTCTGGATCCTCCCATGATGGGAGGGGCAGTGGAGCATCACAGATAGCAAAGCTTGGCTGCCACTCTATAGAGCTCCCTCCTCTTTCCAGTTCCACTGTTCAGGTGTTGGACAGCCTGCATGAGTTCCTTGTTTGCCTTCTGTTGAAAGGAGATGAGCAGCATTATTATGTATTATTAATGTTGTTAACAGGGGTTGAAGCAACAGCTGTCAGAAAAACCTTCCTTCTAATGCTGGCTCCAGTATAGAGCAAATCAATTCAACTTGTCCAGCTTGGGGTAATGTATTTTAAGAGGGTGTGAACAGTAATTACAAATCCCCAGAGAAAACCTTTGGTACAGGGCAGATAAGCAACTTCTCAGAAATGTTACATAAAAGGTACAGGCTCAGCCAGAGCATGGACACTCTGATGGTTGTGTCGTGTTGGATGCTCCAAGTCCTATGTGTATTTTTCCACTGGAGTCGTTGCTGAAGGGAATAAAGCCCATTTCCTATGAGCAATCCTGTCCAAGCCTGTAAGCTCCTCGCTCTGCTTCCGTCCTGCTTTGCCACAGACTCAATGAAGTCTTTGAACATAAAAGGATATATTTAACCAGCTCAGCATGGCTGCATATCTGTGTTCCTCAGCGTGCCACCCATAAGGGACATTCTTCTTCTCTATTTTTTTAGCAATTATGGAAGCCAGATTTCCACACCACACCTTGTCCTCACACAGACAAACCAGAGGTGTGTGTTCTGGTCCCTTCCAACCCCTATGGTTCTCTGCAAGGAGCCCACCCAGGACTTGCGTGCTTTTGCAGCTTGACTGAGGAACTGCTGTTTAAAACTCAGTTGAGCAGAGGAAATTTGCCTTTTCCTTATTACTAGTGTTGAAAGAAGCAGTAGACATTTAGGAGGGAGAAAAAGAATTAAGAGGAAAAAATCAGGGACTGAGTTTAATAGAAAAAAGAATGTTTAAAAATTATAATGTTGGTTATAATGAACAAGCTCATAGAAACTCCCTCCCTCCTCTTGCTGTCAGCAGTGGAAGCTGCAGGCTGAGTGGTGTGTGTAGCAGAGGACTGCCTGGTTGCAATGCAGATAAAGCTTTTGAGAAGACAGCCTTGGGTGTTCACGTATGTGGGTGGACAGTCCTGACTCTGTTTCTGTCCCTCTGGCTGGCAGTGTTCTTTGGGGGCCAGACCTGAGTCAGGGACAGCTCTGGTGGTGCTGCCCAGGGCTGCCCCTGTGCTGCTGCTGCCCAGGGCCCAGTCCTGTGGTTCAGCCATGGAATGTGGTGGGCACAGAGACTTTTTATGGTGGAAAAGGAAAGGGATAGAGAAAGTGCACATACATATGTATAAGAAGAGGCTTCTGAGTGTGAGACACTTTTTCCATGTTGTGTTGCCAGGCAGCTCTTTTCCCTTCCCTCCCTCCACCCCAGGGCTCTGTGGTACGAAAAGCTTTTCTGCATATTTATACACACACACACAAATTTTTTTTCATAAGATGCACTCTTCCAGCGGACGAGGTTTCTAAGGTTGTGGCAATGTTACAAGTCACAGTTTAGAGATGTTCTGCAGCTTAAATTGGTGCTGTTTAAATCCCTTTGCTTGTTGTCTAGCAAATCTGGTAGATGTTGAGGGCATAGTATGAGTAATATAATTACAGAACATCACCCCCAAAATCTGGGAGTTTCTTACCCATTTGCAGGGTACAATTCCTGATTCACAATATTGGTATGCTCAGGCAACGTTTGGGTTGAGCTGAGAAGCCTCTAGCATCTTGTGTCTGAGATGGTGGACACCATCGTGGAGCTGCTGTTGCTCCAGCAGGACCCACCAGAGACTGAAGAGCTGCCAGACTTGGGTATCCCTGTATTGAGGAATCATAACCTTTGAGGTAGTATGAGTATAGCATCCCACATGAGGTGGTTCACTGCATTTATTATGTCCACTTTTCTTGTGTGAAGAAAAACTGAGGCACTAACTGTGTGTGGCTTGTGAAAGTGAGTTCTGGTCCTTGCTGAGTTGTTTAGTATACCTGGGAAAACAAGTGTTATGGCAACAGCCTCTTTACAGATAGGCAGCTGGGATGGCAGAGAAGTTGCCAAAGCCAGCTGGTCCTGCTGTCCTGCCTGGAACCTGAGCAGGCAGCTGGAAGGTACAGGTTGCTTCCTGAAGTGGTGGGTGTGGAAATGGAGGAGGCAGGTGTGCTTGTGTTTTGTCTTTCAGAGTAATGTGCAATGTAGGGTGGGCTGAGTTGTCCAAGTTTCTTTCTCCAGCACTGCGCATGTGAATTAAATTGCTCCACATAGACTATAGTCACATGAACTCCCTTGGTCCATTCAAACCTTCTTCTTGCTTTAGGAGTCACACGGACCTCCAGTGGGAGACTTCGGAGACTCAGTGACCAGATAAGTCCAAGTAAGTTGCATTAATTTCTCTCTTTGAAGCATCTTCATCCAATTAAAAATAAATAAATGAAGGAGAGAATGCCAGAGGTAACTCTCAGAAATTACATCTCCTGCCTGCTGTCCACTGACCATGGTTTGGAAGGCAAAGCTGGCTGCTAGTAACTTCAGTCTTTGCAGTGTATATAAAAAAGAGTATATATATTAAAACAAAAAAATAAAAAAAAATTAAAAGAGAAAGCAATAAAAAAGAAAATATTAATTACTTATTGAATAATGGAGCCAGTGAGAATAATTTAGAAGCCCCATCTCAATTCAAGGGGTCTAGAGCAGGGTAACAGAAAGCAGGA
>NW_009951794.1:580437-592789 GCF_000747805.2 Chaetura pelagica | reverse complement strand
GCAGGAATGACCTGAGGTTGAAATATAGCTTTGGTAATTAGCAGCTCTTTCCTACTCTCCTTAGCTATTATTTTTTATTGGATGTGGAGATTTATGGATTATATGTGCTTGTGACTAAATTTACACTCCTAATTGCAGCTTAATGTTTCGGAAGCTGTTTCTGATTCAGAAGGAAGCAGGTGGGAGGGTTTATTTCTTGAAAAAGGTGTTTTCCAGCCTCAGGAAAGCAGTAGCAGAAGTCTTGGTGCTTATGAGTAGTGTGCGTTCTGCCTGTGTGTGTGTGACTCTAGTTGGAGCAGAGAGAAGTCCCTGGTCTTGCATCACTCTGCATCACTCTGACCCAAGTTATCTCCTATGAGTGGACAATTTTCCTCTTATCTAAAATATCTAAAAGGAAGCTGAGACAGCTCGTTATTGGGCTTTTCCTTTTGATGGCCCCTTTTGCTGTCTCTGCCTGTCCCCCTGCCTTGATGGACCTGTGCTGCTCCAAAGGTCCAAACCCATGCAGAAGCATCTGTGTCCAGGCTCAAGGCCCTTGTATGTCAGGTGTTCATCTTAGCAGGTGCTTTGCTGCAGTTGAAATCTGTCACATTTGCTTCCCTGAAATGTATGACTTCCCCTTGGCATTGCCTTCTCGGTTTCTCTGGGATGTTGACAGTTGTCTCTGCTGCAATCAACCTGTCCCCCTGAGAACCCCGTCAGCTTCCTTGACACTCTGCTCTGACCACACTTGGTGCAGAGCTTTCATCCCCTCCCATCCCCTTGGTCTCCCTGTCACTCATGGTTGCTCCCTCTGGGCTCAATTTGCTATTTCAATTCATCTTCTCAGCCCTCATATCCTGTCTCAGCTCCCAGATGTACTTAGCAAAACAGTTGTTTTCAGCTTTTCCCTCTGCGTGGGTGGGAGGAGAAAGCTACCCTGGGGAATCCTTCCTGGAGCAGTGATTTCAGTGCTTTGCTGTATCAGGGCATCAGCACGTGTGGGATGGGGGTTAGTCACACAGGGCTGGTTAAGTGTGTGCTTACACACCTTGGGAGCTGTGACCTGCCTGTCTGGCCCTCATCAAAGGCTGCTGATAAGCACAGGAACAGGTATTCACATGATGGCACAGACAAGGGTGACAGGGGACATGGCATGCTGTGATGCTGTCCTGCTGCTAGGACATTTGCTGCTTTGCATATGGAGCTTCACAGCCGTGCACGGTCAGCACCTCCAACCCTAACATTGTAACATATGGGTGGGAAGATGTAGATATGGTCAGCATAGGCCACTGCACCTCCAATTAATGTCCAATGACAGGAAAAATTAAATTGAGTGATCATGCAGCCTGGAGTCTCAGTGTTGGTCTGGGGGCTAAAGCTTTGCAGCAGTGACCATTTCAGTCCAGAAGATCTGAGGAGTGTTTAGAGCTGATGCTGCAGAGCTCGGCCACCAGCGCAGATGCTGGTAGTTTTGACCCAAAGTGCATGTTTATCTTCTGTGTGTGCAAAAACAAAGTTGCAGTCTCAGCCCTGGCACCACATGTTTTCATATTCATGTGTCTGAAGACAGAAAGGGGAATTGGTGCAGCTCCAAAGACAACTGGAGTGTAGAGATCTAAATTGAAAGACACAGCGCATTTGTTCAAGCATGTTTTCTTTAGCCTCTAATTATATACTTTCCACTTTTCTGGTGAGAGACCTTTTAAATTGTAATATTATTTTTTTTCAAGCTGAAATCAAATGAACAGCTCAGTGCTCCAGTTTACATTGCAGTAAATATTTATGACTACATATAACTGCAGCTCAATTTCCCCTTGTTTCACATCCAAATTTTCCCTTCTGCACATCTGGCTTTGCATCCAGAAGCTTTTATTCCTGTGAAAGATAAATTGGGGTTGGGATGACTGAGCAGTGGTTGCAAGTGAAGCATTGCAGCAGGGGGTTGCTCTGGGCTCTTTGCCACCCTGAACAGAGAAAGAGATGACATGCATTTCTGTAGCCACCAACTCTTGGAATCTCAATAGCTTGATGGTAGGAACATGGAGATCTGGCATTGACCTCTTTTGGAAACATTATTCTGTGACACCTCTCAGATTTTCTTGTCCCTTTAAAATGGTTGTATAGCATTGCTCAGTGAGCACCAATCCAGGGCTTTGGAGCTGTGGGTTTTTGTTTTGTACAGGCCTGCTACATAGTCCCAGGTAAGCCAGTGAGGTGGGACTCATCTATGGCAGGGAGTAGGAACTAGATGATCTTTGAGATCCCTTCCAACACAAACCATTCTGAGTCTATAAATGGAGGGAGCTGGAGGCTATCAGAAAGTGTCTAAGAGCACCTACTTTAGAACATGAATCTTAAGTTTCTTGGAGGACCCTATAGGATTATAGGAACCATAATTTATTTGGGTAGCTACATTTAGGGATATGTGATTCCTGTGCTTTGTCTTAGTTTGCTTTCTTTGGTTGCAAAAGTGGAGCTCATACTTCCTGGTACTTGAGGAATGCCCTGCAGAGGGGGAGATGCCAGATTGAGATAGTGTTTGGTGCCTCACAGTTAAACAGGGCTCTGGCTATATGAAGAGGTGCCACAATTATTGGTACAGAAGGAACTTCAGATGTCAAACACCCTGGTGGTGCTGAACTAAACCTACCTGGAGCCCATTCAGTGGAAGACGTGGAGCTTGGCTCACTGTGGGCTCCTTTCCTCAGCACTGTGAGTTGTACTGCTCCTCACCCCTGGCAGCTCTGTGATGGGCTCAGGGTTGTGGCTCCCTGTGGATGGGAGCACCATCCTGGGGTGCAGCTGGATAGAGGGAGCTGGGAGGACCTCAGCTCGAGGACCGGAAGGACCTGCAAGATGGCTGGGGCTTGACACTGTTCCGCATCAGTTAGGACATGGGACCATGTGAGTAAGATTGAGTTTTGTGAGTGGTTTAGAGACTATTCAACATGAGATTCGAGATAGGCAGAGAAGGAGGAAAGGGAGGAGACCCTTTGTAAAAGGCTCCATAGAAGTTCAGAATGGTGGCCCCTAACATGCCACCATCACCTGGTGTTGGGTAGCTTATTTCTGCAGAGTTAAGAACTTTGCATGTCAAGGAAGTTATTCCCACTTCATTTTCCTACAACTGTACCTGATGAATTTGAAAGGGAGAAATATTTGCTGACATTTGCCATCTGCACCAGCAATGTGTTCCCCAGCCAGCCAGAAAACAGGCCCAGAGCAGTTGGAGTGGAAGAAATCAGCTTCGTATTCCTCTCAGGCAGCCAGCTGTGCTCTGTACTTTGATTTGTTTCCAGCCTCCAATTCAATTTTTGCTAAAAGGAAGGAACTTCCCTGGCAGGAATAGTGCAGGAGGGTCCAGAAAAAGGTAGAGTTTACTGATTTAGCTAAAACAGCATGATTTTTGTGTGTAGGTGAACTCAGGGAGGAGGAGGCAGCCTTCCATTTGCGGTGCAGCAGAACTGCTCCTGGTTCAGTGCTATTTGTAGATCAGGTGCTTTGTTCCTGAGAGGTTCCCAAAGGGGTTGGGAGGGGAGCAGGTGCCTCAGCTTTCCTGTTTCAGCCTTTGTCTGGCTGCACGGGGCCCTGGAGCTGAGTGGAGCAGGGGCAGGCTGCCAGGGCCAGCTGCAGACCAGGGCAGGCACAGCTTTTCCATCCAAAAAAGACATGGTGCTAGCGGCCCCACTTTTGCATCATCAGCACTTGGCTGAGGGTCAACCACAACTTGTCTCGGTGCTTTTTGGAAGCATAGGGCATAATTTAGAGAGGCACCAAGCTCAAGGCCAGTGGTCTGGGTTGCGTTAGAAAGGGGCACTCACTGATGTCATGAAGCCTTTGTCATGGCATTTGGTCTCATACTGTCTATATATTTATCTTGGGTATAAAGCAGTGGCAGTCCTGTACAAGGCTGCTTGGTGTTTGCACCAGCTTGGACTCCTTGTCTACCCTTTAGCTGGATTGTGGTAGACAGAGGATCCAGAAGCCACAGTGGGCAGACAAGTGTGGGCTGGAGATGCAGGGCAGGTGAGATGGGTCAAAGGTGCTGGTCATGGTGTGAGCCTGTGAGCTTTCACTTGGGGCATGAGCCTGAGGACCCCACTGATCACAGTGGTGCTGCCCTGCCATGCTGCCCAGGGCAGCCAGGAGGTCTCTGCAGGAGCTGGTAGCTGGGATTAATAACAGTGGAGAGAACACAGTCCTACATGAAAATATCAACAAGATGTGCACAGATAGTTCTTGTCTTATTTTCCTTCTCCCTGGTTAAGCTTTGCACTTTCCCTCTAACAGTTGTTGATGCTCCCATTTCATAGTTGAGGGAAACAGAGCAGCAGAGAAGGTGAAAGTAATGTTTTTGCATTGTCCATGAATCCAGGGATCCTTCCCCATGGACACTGAAATGGAAAGACGTGTGGCCAGGTGGGTGGAAAAGCTGAACAGACAGCACTGTGAGCATAGCTTAAATTGGCATCATCACTTCAACATCTGATTTCAGCAGGGTTCACTAATTTGGGATGCTCCACATGCATGCAGTGAGTTGAAGGTAGATATGGCAACAGATCTTTGCTGTTTCCATCTCTTGATTAGTATGTTGCCCTGAGGAAAATCTTTCCTCTTTGTGCCTGGAATCTGCAAGAGAACAACTTTAGAAATCAGTTTGTGTGAGGCTGCAGGTTAACCAGAATAGTGGAAATAAACAAAAGACATGTCAAAAGCCAGGGGCTCCCTAGTCGAGCGTACATGATTGCCATTACATAAGCTAATTCAGAGTGCTGCAAAACCATTAGGTCTTTGAGGTTGTTTTTTTTCCCCGGGGAAATGCTGCCAGAACCTTTGCACATCTGCAGCTCATGCATGGGTACCCCCACCACACAGCACAGTCCTCTCTGTGTAATCATGGTATCTGAGCAAACTGAGTTTGGGAACCTTGGTCCAGACCTCCAGGTTATCCTGACCTTTGTTGCATCCTTTTTTAGCTTCCAGTTGCCATACTGGGTACAGGCTGTGAGTGCAGCACCTCTGGTCTGGCTGGAAGCTGTGGGGATGCACAGCATCTCTTTGCAGTGTGATGTTTTTAGCACAGACCGTGCCTTTCACTTTGGTGGAGCAGCAGAAGGGTTAACTAGAGACCTGTGGTTGCAGCCTCTTGCTTAGGTGTGTCCTTAGATGAGGTCATGGAGTGCTTTGGGCAGCCTCTTTTCCCCTTTGTTTTAAGCACCTCACTGGTCACCCCAGCTGCAAGGATCTCTGTGCCAAAGAGCACATGCACCACTCACTCTCCTCAGGCTCCCTTGTGACAACCCCTCATTTGACATGTCCCCTTAGTCTTTCTCATCATAAGGGCAAAGTAGCAGAGGGTGAAGCTTGGTCACCAGCCAGCCTGGAGAATCGCTTCTGCAGCAGCACAACTCCATGACTGCAGCTCTACAGGAAATCCTGACTCCAGGCAACAAGAAGTGAAAGGAAAAGGGCTGCTCTGGTTCAGGTGCTTGGTTTCCTGCAGGGACACAGGAGGTTGGTGTTTGCGTCATGCAGACACGTGGGCTTCAAGCTGCCTGGGAGAGTCCTGTGGGGCTTCCACGTGCTTCAAGCTGAGATGTGCATTACTTACAGTGAATGAAAGCACAGCTACAAAATTAAGGAATAGTGATAGATGCCTTGGGCCTGTTTGTTCCTGAGGGGCTGCACTGAGCACTGGCCTGTCCTGTTCCTTACATTGCCCATGATTCATCTCCAGTCTTAAGCATCATCTCTTTTAGTCCTAAAAGGCTAAAAAAGTCATTGAGACGGTGGAATATAAATCTGTAGTTCAGGAATGAGTAACGATTTAATGCTTTGTAATGTTTGGAGGCTTTAGCTGCTGCCTATGTTTGAAGATAAGTGTGTTCCTCACTGGAATGTGATGGGTTTGTTGATGAGTGCTAACAAGGTCTGCAGGGTTCCCCTGAGGAAAGGAGCACCCCCTGGAGCTCGGGAATGAAAGGACACAGTTCCAGCCAAGGTGTCAACAGGTGCTGGAGTGGGACAGCTATGGAAATGTGTGTTGGGGGGAATGCAGCACCTGTCCCCTTAGGAACCAGGAAAGCAAATGGAAAGGGGTTGGTGTGTGTGCACGCCTGCTCCCGCAGGGCTGGTTACCTAAGCAGCTGTGTGTGGTCACATTTCTCTCAGCTGAACACACGCGTCTGTCCCTGGTGTTTATTTTCTTCCTCCTTTTGTTGCTGAGACGTCAGTTTGCAAATTGCTTTTGGGCATATTGGCAGACCAGCCTGTGGCTGCTCAACTTTCCCTCTTCCCCTCCAAGTCTGGTATCCCTCATCACGTGGGCAGAGGCGAATTCCCGAGCCCTGGCTGCCCACCACAGGCATCCTCTGAACCTCCAAGCCCAGCACATCCGGCAGTGGCCAGTGCTCATCAAACCTCGTAATTGTACCTTAGGCAGGGAGCATGGATTTATTCTTTGCTATATTTGTCTTGTGTCTAGAACTGCAGAAGAGACAAGCTCAGCCTTTCATACCCTTGGTTGCAGGGATTACTTGTTCATAGGGCATCTTTGCAGCTTTCCTAGCTGCAGCACCAGAGATGTGCAGGGAGCTGGACTCATGGTGCCGTGGCTGGGGTGCCTCTAGGACTCCTTGGGGCAAAGCTACTCTGAAGACAGCAGAGGGGAACAGTGTGTAATACCAGTTGTGCCTTGCCTTATTAATGAAGCTCAGGAAAAAAAATGCAACTACCAAAAGTGTTTGCAGGGCTTGATTCAATCTTCCTTCCATTAAACTACCTGCTTCTGAAACTCAGGTTGTAACTCTCTTGAAGACTTTGCCCCTTGATGGCTCTTTCTGCCAGGTAGGAATTGTTGCAGTGACCTACCTGAGAGGCAGGAGGGTGCAGAGCAAAGGGCCAGTGTTTGTAAGAGCAAATACACTAATGCCACTGGGAGCCTAGCTTTTCCCAGGACAGCTCAGAGAGAATGACCACAGACCTTCTGGTACAGAGTCACCTCCCTGTTTTGGGGACTCAAATAGTGAGTTAGAGAAGAGGGAGTATTGAGAGGGCAAGGCTGATGGTAGGGAGGAGTCTGGAAAGGAAAATATAAGTGGAGGATTGTGGAGGGACTAATATTTATCTGAGACTCCCTGTGTTCTGCCAGGATCATGTATGTCCAGTCCTCCCCTTTGGCTCTGCCCTGCCAGCTGCTATTAATACTGCAGCACTGGGGTGTTGGAGCATGAGGAGGAAGTCTGGGGAGGATATGCAAGGGATTTCCAGTAGTTTGAGGCTTTCAGGCAGAGAGGTTGAGAGCCAACATGGAGAAGAGTCCTAGCAAGGGCTCTCTTTAAAGTTGTATCCCTCCACAGGATGGAATGGAACAGAGGAGACTCATGTGGGCATCATCTCAGGGAGCTGGATGGGCTTGAGGCAGGAGATGTGCTGCTGCAATTTTAGCAATCCCTGCTGCAGCTGTCATACGTGCTTCTGGGTGGTGATGACCCTTCTGTCCTGTGCCTGGTCTTTGGCTTGGGAGCATCTGTGTTCCCCTGTGTTGAACAAATGCAGGTTTTCATAGGAAATAATCAGGGAGGGTCAAAATAGTGCTTGGCAGCAAATGTGGAGCAGCCAAGAGCTGTGGTCCAGGGCAGGGCAGCTTTGCCTGGCTGGGAGAGAGAAATGGAGGAGCAGGGGGGCAGAGAAACAATAACTAGCAAAGAGCAAGGCAGCAGCAGGCAGAGTGTAAGTACCTCCCTTGGAAAGAGGGGAATCTCCTTGGGTTTTTGTTTTTTTGTTGTTGGTTGGTTTGTTTGTTTTATTTCAAATGACAAGGAGAATTTCAGCCATAAATTTCTTTCTTCCCCATCCTCAAGGCCCATATAAATGTAAATGAAAGGTTCTTGGAGCAGTCAGCAGAGGTTCAAATACTGCTCTGTTGAGCCTGGTGGCAAATGACATAGAGGGAGTATAATGGGCTAACACTGAGTTGCACCGTTTGAGTCTGGACCTGTATTTCCTCATGTGAAAATGCTTCACTGGACGTAATTTAATTTAGGTATGCTCTGCTCTACTGCACTGTCCTCCGCCTCTGTGCTCTCCTCCCATTTGCCAGTGATGCAGACAGCTGAGCTTGTGAAAGAACCAGCTGAATCCCCACTTTTCCTGCTTCTCCAGGCCCTGCAGGTCTTTGGCTGCTCTGGCTGCGCCTTTGTCAGTGCAGTTTGAACCTCTGATCCCTGCACTGACTTGCAGCGTTCGTCCTTTCAGCTCGCTCAGCAGGAGGGCAGAGGTTACAAGGTGATACCTGACTGGTTTGCTGAAAGCCTGGTGGAAGTGGCCAGCTGTGACCATGTGTGAGCTAGCTAGAAAAGAGAATAACTCTTCTGTTGGATGAAATGCCACAGGAATATAGTCACGTCATAAAGCTAGAGAGTCAGACAAAGAATTGCAAATAGGATCTACCTGGATTCTTGGCAGGTGTTTGTACCACTCTGGCTGCTGCTCTGGCTGGTGACAGTGTCAATAGTCCTAAATTCCTTCCTGACTGCTCAGCGATGTCTTGGGCTCTGTGGCATGTCCATTGTTGCATGTTAGCTTGTGCTGTCTTCACAGCACCTTTCTTGCCTCTCTTACATGTTCATGCATAGCAGGCAGTTTATTGCTTAGCAAAGGGCTTGGGCGTTGCTGGGCTAGCCTAGGAAAGGTGTGAGAGAGATAAAATTCAAACTGAGCCTGGAGCAGGATTTGGTTTACTTTCTTTCTTGTGATTTCCTTCCTAGCTTTCTCTGCACCTGGCAATGCTTCCTGCTGGTTGCCACCCGTGGTAATGTTTAAACCTGCAAGGTGGGGCAAGGGAAAGCAGCACCCTTGTACCAGCCTCGGCAAGCGCGGGGCAGCAGGGGAGCAAGGCTCCAGCTTTGTGCCAGCTGCTTGTTTGCAAATGGAAATCAGGTTTATTTTTATGGCAGATAGTAGTGGTTTCCTGTAAGTTGCTCCTGCCTTTTCTCTTGCCTTGTGTCTTTGCCAAAAGTCAACCCTTGAGCCCCCAAGAAGACAACCCCAGACAGAGGAGGGTCTTCTCTGTCGTCTTCCCAAACCCTAGATGTGCTTGACTTACCCCCCAACCCTTTCAATGGCAGTATTACAAAATGCGATATCTATTACTTTTATGTAGACTTGCACAATTCACAGAACACTAACTACCCATTGGAACAGGCATGTGGCAAGCTTCTCAAAAGCCTAGGATGGTGGGAGAACCCCAGACCTGTAAGTTCCAGTGACCTGCACCTTTGAAGGAAGCAAACCCCGATGCTGGCATCCCAGGTGTGGTGTCGCTGAGCCCCTACCCCTCTCAAACACAGCCCCCCAGTGCCACCTCTGGCAGTGGCAGGAGGGCTTTGAGAGCACTGCTTCAAATAGGAACACACAACCACACCTTTAAAATGAAGCTGTTAAAATTTTCTTGAGCACTTGAAGTTTGAATGGGAGAATCGACCTGGAGGTTTTGTGAATTTAAAGTTCAATTGTACTAATCATCATCTGGATTCACTTCCTCAAGTGCCCAAGGGCAGCTTTGAGAAATGATGCCTTTGCTTTGTCCCTCCTAATCACCTGGGTCCTGATGGGTTAAAGTGTACAGTCTGCACTGTGTGTGCTACCCCCATCCATTCTTCCTTTCCATTTACTTTCTTCCTTTCTTAAAAATTCCCCTGAGCTTTTCCCTTCCTCTCCAGCATGAGGACCTTGGAACTAAAGGCTGCTCAGTGGAGGCAGTGGAGTGAATTTTGTGCTGCATGGGGCTGTGCAGCTCCCCTGGTTCCTCACTTTGTGTTTGGCACCTTCGAGGTCTCAGCCAGGAAACATGGATTCAGCCTGTTCATGGGAAAATAGTGCTTATTGTCCCTTCTCTAGTGCCTTAGGCACTGGCAGCAGGAACATGCAGAGCTTCAATAGCAAATGAACAGGAATTTGGGAAGGGATTTAAACCTCCTTACCCAAGGAATATCCTACTGGGGATTTGAGAGAAACTTCCCTAAGGAATGGACCATCCTGGGGCTGCCTTTCCAGGCAGATTGTGCAATCTGTTGTACAGTGGTTGTTGCTGGCTGGGGGTGCTTGGCTGACCACACAGCTTGGCATTAGCCCTGTTCCTCCTTCTGCTTTGGTGACAGGGATCCTCCATCCACTGCTGGAGGGGGGAAATGTCCAGTATTGGAAAGCAATTCAGTGTAGGTCCAGGTTGTCCCAGCAGTGCCTCTTAACACCTGCAGTCCTTACCTAGGGAGTTTATTCACCCAGCCGGGGAACAATTTATCCTTCTGCCCATGGTATGAGGGAAAGATGCCAGGCTATGTCTCAGTTATCACACCTGTGATTTTTCCATGTGAATCATGAGTGTTTGGAAGCAAAAAGTGTTGTGAAGAACACAGGAGGCTCCTGCTAGCACACCTGGCTGTGCCTTTTTTGCCAGTGTCTGCCATCCCTGCTGGTGTCTGCTGTCCCTGCCTGGGCCACAGGGCTGTGGCTGCCTTGTTTGCCAGCTCTGGGGACAGAGCCTGTGCCCTGGCATCTGCCTGGGTGACTCAGGCTCCACACTATCAATGGGCATTGGCAGCGGGTGACACGGGCGGGCTGTGTGGGGAGGTCTGGGCAGCGCTGTGCCTGCAGGCAGCGTCCCAGCCGAGGTGCTAACGTGATGTCCCTGCTGCCTGCCCTGGCCACCAGCCAAGTGGAAGTTTCCAAGTGGGCCAGCCCATAACTTCAGCCACACACCCCTCTGTCCTGACCACGGAGAGGAGGATCTGGAAGACAGGCACTGCAGACTGCTCTGCTTCTTCTGCACCCCTGTGCCCTGCCCGGGCATCACAGAGAAGGAAAACTCTCAAATCCCACCTCTGCTCCACAGTGGGACCAAGGAGAAGACCAAGAAGTTCTGTGCGGGGCAGAGACTTTCACTATCGCTTTTGGGCTGGCTGCAGAAATCCTCCCCTTCTCACTGCTGTGCAGTGGGGGGGAAGGTGAAGCGGGGGCTCCGTGCCAGGGCCAGCGGCTGGAGCTCTGCAGAGAGTTGCGCGGGGCGAGTAAACATGTGTGCTGCTCAGGTCCTGCCTGGTAGCAGCAGTAGCCCGTGATGCTGTGCTTGGAATGAAGTCAGCCTTCATCAGCCAAATAGTTTATGCATGAATCGAAACTTCAGACCTGGCAGGGTGGGGGAACGTGCAGGATCTGTGCTCTTTTAAAATGCTGAAGCTAAGGCAGGAGGAGGGGATAGAGGAAACAGCAGGAAAATAAGACTGAGGAAGAGGGGAGAGATTTGAGAAGCTGGATGAGTTGTTCACTCTGTTATTGCAAGGAGCCAAGTTCCTTAAGCATCTCCTGGTGGATATTAAGAGGGAGCTGTGGAGGCTGGACCGTTCCCCTGGACACTCGCATGCTGTAGCTTTAAGACTGTTTTACAGAGGACTCAGGATTTCCAGTTTTCCTGCGCCTGGTGGAGTATTTCAGGGAGTTACAGGATTTTTTGGGTCATGCACCCCCTTTTCCTTTTTTCTTTCTCCTTTCTCTTCCTCTCCTATTCTTCCTTTTCATTTCAAAGAGACAAAGCTACTTCAGTTTGGAGCACAAACATATGATCAGCACATGGAAATGTGGTAATTTGGATGCATTCATGATTACAACAGATTGAAGAAATTAGACCAGACAAAGAGCTTTTTTTGGAAGAGGAGGAGGCAAGGAAAGGAGGGAGGGAGAGTGGGGGAAAGAAGGGGACGCCACCGAAAAAAGGGACGGCCGTGACACGCGGATGCTAAATATATCCCGTAGTAATGGAGAGGGACCGGATTTCAGGTAGGCTATTGATCTTTTATTGTGCCCTCTTACCTTTCCAGCAGCTTCTGCACTTTAAGAAGAGAAGCAGCCATGCTCCGGGTGTATTTCAGCTGGTTCTTTTTTTAATATTTTTTTTTCAATGCTTCCTTTCTGTATTTCTTTTTTTGTTGTTTTTCCATCCTCCTCAGCCCTTGAGACAGAAGGTGGTTCCAGCAGAAAGGGGTGGGGGTGGGGGGAGCGAAGGGGGAAGCAGGGGGGAAAAAGAAACTGCTTTCTAGGTCTGGATTTCATTTGAGTCTCTCTCTCTCTCCCCCCTCCTCTGCTCCCATGTGCCGCGCTGCGCGGGGGGATGAATGCTGAGCCTGTTAGCTCAGAGCTGCGAGTCGGGAAGAGGGAGGAAAATAGCCCAGCTCTTGGCATGGAGACGCGTTTCTGCTCTGAAGGTTGGCTCCTGAGTTTGTGTGTGTGTGTGGTGTGGTTGAGCTTTCCCTGCTTGCCCAACTATCTTCCCCCCGGCTTCTGCCCTCCCATCCTGCCTGGCTGGGCAGGAGCT
>NW_009951794.1:577730-580424 GCF_000747805.2 Chaetura pelagica | reverse complement strand
TGTTCCCTGTGCTGTGCCAGTGCTGGTGGCTGGTGACCTGGTGGGTGGGGGATAACTGAAAGAACAAATAAGTCCGTTTCATTCCCCAGCTTCCCTCTAAATCCTGCCTAATAGTGTGTGTCTGAGTGCTTCCAAAAATTGCGCCCAGGTACCTGGCACTGTTGGGGAGAGTTGTTGCAGTGAGCAGCTTCTGGGGTGGCCATGATTGTAACTGTTGCTTTCAGCAGCAGGGAGAGGGGACAGGAGGTCTGGCGTCACCCACGAGGCTGGCTCTCTGCATGCATGAACAGGAGAGCCAGGATCAAAGAGGGAAAGAGAGGGAGGGGCTGTCTGCCAAAATTGGCAGACCCGGTGTGCTGCATCCCAGCGGTGGGTCTCCCTCCTCCTGCCCCCCATGGCATGGCACAGCTTGCCTGGAGGCACCAGGCCTCTTCTCCTGGGCGTTCCCAGCTGGCTGCTGGGCATCGGCTCTGGGAGGGAAACCACAGGGATGAGAGGAAACGTTCAAGCCAGGGTGGAGTGAAACTGTGGCCAGAGAAAGCTGCTCCCATGGCTGGCCCACATCAGACCTGCTGGGCCCCATCCGGGGACATGCCAAGAGTACCCAGTGCTCCTAGAGGAGAACTTCCCTGCAGGAGCATCCTCCACTCCCCACTGACTCTGGAGAGTGCAGATGGCACCTTCTTGTCCCTTTCTTCATCTCTCTTGCTCATGCTTTCTCCTCTGGTTTGAGCCACTTCAAAGCATTCCTGAGAGCTGCAAGTAACTCAGACTGATGGGTGTTTGAGCAGCACACAGCTTTGGACTGGGTAGCCTCTGCCACTGAGTTGGTCCTACTATCATTTGGCCTTTCTCCTGTTACATTCGGTGATACTGCACTGGGTCCTCTTCCTCTGTGCAGTGGTGGTGGAGAGAGGAGGGGTGCAAAGGGTGGCTGGTAAGAAGGGGACTCCTTAATGATGTGATTTGGGGCTCTTTGTTCCAGAAGAGCATCAAAGGTGGGTTTCTCTTAGCCCTTGGAGCTGCACATTGTGTTCAGCTGCTGTGAGGAGCACAGAGCCCTTGTGCCAGGACTGACTGTCACCCACTGCCAGGGTGTGCAGCACCCAGGGACCCCGTGGGCAGGAAGGTCCTAGGCAAGTGTCTATGCGAAGATGGAAGAGCTCTTGCTAACCCACAGGAGCATGAGCAGTGTTTGTAAGATGCTGATGTCTGAGTACATAGGTGTTCCACTGACTTCTGCTGGAAACTGGCTTTTCTGTGAGTGGCTCAGTTGTGACTGAGCTGAAGGCAGGGAGGCAGGCAGCAGGCAGGGCACATGGGCACTGGCCTGGGCCAGTTGTAAGTAAGGGTGGTAAGTGATCTCACCCCAGGCAACTGTGCCCTGGGGGGGACTTGGTACAAGGTGATGGACACAGTCACTCTGCACTTGCTCAAGCATGAGTGGGTTGTGTGCTGCGTGGGACCCCAGAGATGTGCAGGCTGTCTTGGGAGTATTTCTGACCAAGCATGAAATATGGAATGGGAGAAGATTGTCCAAAGGGCTGGTCTTGTGTCTTCTCTGCATGTCACTGCTTGGAGAGGTCAGCACAAGCAGGGAAAGCTGCTCAGCTGGAATGGTGTTGGAGGGAATGCTAAATCCATAGAATCATTTTGGTTGGAAAATACCTTTAAAATCACCAGGTCCAGTTGTTAGCCTAGTGCAGAGGGAAGTGTGCTTCAGGACATTCTGGGCACAAAAGTGACAATATCACATCATGCTGTTGGCTTCCAGGTCCATGACTCACAGTATGGATCCACAGGGTGAGTTGTTCAGCTCACACTGGTCCTCCTCAGCTCACATCTAGCTGATGTACTTTGAGGCTTTCATGGGGCTGAGGGCTCTGGCACCACTGCCGTGGTAGAGAGGAGCAGGGATCAAAGCTCAGCCTGGCCCAGGCTCCTCCTGCCCTGGCCGTGTGGGCAGCAGGACAGCCAGGGCTCTGGCTTTAGTGACTAACCAAAAGATGACTCAGATGAAAGCAGATCCGAGCAGTGCTGGGGGCCACGTCCCAGTCACTGTTCTGGCCCTAAATGTGCTTTTAATTAATACTCTGCTGTGGGTGGGAAGAGCTGACTCCTGAGTGTGGGGCTGCCGGATGGGGCGAGGGCACCCCAGGGCAGGTGGGAATTGGGCCTGGCCTCTTCTTTGAGGGCTGCTTTCCCACAGCTGCTGGAGGTCAACATGTCCCTCAGGGTCTCCTCTGCCCAGGGATTGCTCAGACTTTCTTGCACACAGCGATATCCCCGATCCAGGATCCTGTCTCTGAGGATGATGATTCAACAGAAGGCGTCAGAGGTGCAAGGTGATGCCGTAGATCTGTGCCTGGTTCTCTGCCAGCTCTGGGGCAGCAAGGATCTTCCTCAGTCTCTGTAACAAGGTACTAGTCTCAGGCAGTGCCTGTTGGTGCTGGTCTAAGAAACACAACCTCATATAACCTGCAAGTCCCTTTTTTTTTAATCTGGTTCAATCACTTCTCACGCATTTCTGCAAGCTAATACTGCATGAAAAGCCTTAGCTGTAAATTAGTTTCCACCCATCCTTTTCTGATGATTTTGGAGCTGGGGAGTTGTGTTCTGGGGCTGCTGTGTTCCTCACATCTGCCCTTTTTCTGTGCCTTGCCAGAATGCTTTGGTGGCAGCAGCCTGGAGATG